>NC_057688.1:9282362-9294862 GCF_014466175.1 Vespula pensylvanica
TTCCTTTTCTTTATTTTTTTTTTCTTTATTAATAAAAATGATCATACACCGGAGGAGAAAGATTCGCCGGGCCGTTTCTGGGTATATCTCGTCGTGACTGTTCTGCCTCGAATCGAATCGATCGTTTCTCTTCTCTTTGCTGCTTTTGCACTTTTGTCGTTTGAACGGAAATAAGAGAGAGAGAGAGAGAGACAGAGAGAGACAGAGAGAGATAGAGAGAGAAGAAACAGACAAAGCGGAAAGGTTCAAATAAACGTTTCGATTTAACTATCTTGTGTCTTTGGAAATAAAAAAAAGAAAAAGAAAAAAAATTGGAAAAAGAAGATAAAGAGAGAGAGAGAGAGAAAGAGAGAGAGAGAGAGAGAGAGAGAGAGAGAGAGAGAGAGAGAAGGCAAAAAAACTGTTACCTTTCTTTCTCATTTCTTTTTTCCTTCCCTTCTTTCTTTCTTTCTTTCTTTCTTTCCATCCTTTCCTTTTTCTTTTTCGCGTCGGTAGCGATTACATGGTAAAAGTGTTCAATCCCAGGTTTGAAACCACGTTGAATCGTTCTTGCCAGTAAAGGCAATATCTCTTGTCAAATTTGTACGGTATAAAGTTCCGCCCACAGTAGAGGCAGCCAACGGCAGCCGCGGCAGGTGACGATGACGGCGATTAATTCCAGTTCTTATGGTATCACTGGGATTTCTCAAGCTACGTATAAACAGACTTTAGGACGATAGTCCTATACTCATTCTCTCTCTCTCTCTCTCTCTCTCTCTCTCTCTCTTTCTCTTTCTATCCTCCTGTTGGATATTCTTGACGGAATGGAAATCAAGTTCGTGAGGGATATTGTATCAACCTGACGAAATGTCGTCAACATGCTAGACGGTGAAGGTAGTCTCTACTACTATTTCGTCATGTGTATTAAAGCTAGCACGAGTTGGCTGAATTACGTCGATAGAGACTCCCAGTAGGCAGAAAGAGAGAGAGACAGATAGATAGACACATAGATAGATAGAGATAGAAAGAGAGAGAGAGAGAGAGAGAGACTAAAGTGAGAGAATTCACTAGTGCAGCTGTGGATCGCTAGGATGACTCGCTCGAGAATCGAGGACTACCACTAGGTCGTTCTGAGGTCGTGACTCGTTTTGAGGAGAGCTAGCTGATGCTCGCTAAGCATCTACGGCTTGTTTGCTTGCCACTGACGTTGCCAGACCTCCAACGTATCGTCTCGTCAGCTGGTTAACGAGTCCTCTTTCGTGATTGAGAAGATAATTCGATCGGACTTAACCGATAAATTTGATCGACGTGTTTGTATATATATATATATATATATATATATATATATATATGTATGTATGTATGTATGTATGTACGTACGTATGTATGTATGTATATGTGTACAATATTATATTTTCTGCATAGATTTCATTTAACTGTTATCACAGAGCGAGAGATTTTATTTAATCCGTTATTCGATATAACCAATTAGTAATCATGCAAGAGATACTTTACTTCTTCTCTTTCTTTTTTCTTTTTTCTTTCTTTCTTTTTTCGTTCCTTTTTTTCAACCAAGTACCTTCCACAAAGAAATTTTATTTTTAATGTTTGATTTATTCTCTTAATAAAAAAGAAAAGATGTTTCCAATTCTCCCTTGATAAGTACATCTGTCTCTCTCTCTCTCTCTCTCTCTCTCTCTCTCTCTCTCTCTCTCTCTCTCTCTCTCTCTCTCTCTCTCTCTCTCTCTCTCTCTCTCTCTCTGGTAAACGTTTCGGAGTTTCCTATCGCGTTCCTTTGCTTGACCAGGCACTTTCGAGTTGGTTCGCCAACTAGTTTCGACGTGGTTCTCTGATACCACGGATTTTAAAAGAGGGGGAAAAAGAGAGATATAGATAGATGGAGAACGAAACAGAAACACAGAGAGAGAGAGAGAGAGAGAGAGAGAGAGAGAGAAAGAAAGAGAAAGAGAGACTTACCTTTTGCGGAAGTTTCGAGTGAGCGTTTAAGGAATCTCTCACTTTGCCGTGGCATAGATTCGCTTCGCGTTTAATGATCGCGGTTTAATTAGTTCATCCGTAATTACCTACTCTTCTCTCTCTCTCTTTCTCTCTCTCTCTCTCTCTTTCAGTCTATCTATCTATCTATCTCTTTATCTCTCTGTCTATCTTTCTCTCTTCATTGAAATCGACGAGGTTTGCTCGATCGATCTTCATCCTTCCTTCTATCCTTCCATCCTTCCTTACGCTTCGAATCAAATATCTTCAAACTAGTTTCTTGCCATTATTACATGATAACAATTGTTAACAATAAATTATCCGAAGGAATTTCGACATTGCGAGACGTAGGTAGGTATTTATGATCGATATCCGCTAAATATACCATAGACATACACGTGCATGCTAGAATGTACGAGAGAGATAGAGAGAGAGAGAGAAGGGATGACGCTTATAGCAAGGGGTAGGAGAAGGTAGGAGGATGAGGACGAGGACGAGGACGAGGATGAGGATGAGGATGAGGAGACGGTAAGCGAGGGAAGCTACATAAATTGATGTACTCGCGTTTCCGTTTCGATATTCTCCTCCTCTACGTTTGCTTTACGATCACGCTTGAATCTCGCCATGCGACCATCCAGATCCAGTCTTCCTCTTTTTGCTCACGGATTCGCTCGAGTTACGTTCGATATCGGACCGATACATGTATGTATATATCTATATACAGGTACATATACAAATACACACAAACACACGCGTATATATATATATATATATATATATATATATATATATATATATAGGTCGAAGAACAATCATTTTTGTTTTCTAATTTTTCGAGTCGCTATAAAGATTGTGTATATGTGGGCAAGTGGAAAAGAAAGAGAGATAGATAAATAGATAGAGAGAGAGAGAGAGAGAGAGAGAGAGAGAGAGAGAAAGAGAGGTATGTCGGAAAATAGAGATAGAAGAAGAGAACGAAACGAAATAGGAAAAAAGTAGAAAATGGGTGAAAAAGGACGGCGAGGAAGAAATACAACAGGGAAAAAAAGAGAGAGAGAGAGAGAGAAAGAGAAAGAGAGATAGTTGCAGAGTGTGGTTGGTCGAGGATAGGGGATTTGGTTGGTCGGAAAAAGAGGAGAGAAAGAGAGAGAGAGAGAGAGAGAGAGAGAGAGAGAGAGAGAGAGAGAGAGAGAGAGAGAAGGTTTGGACAGAGGTGGAACGTATCGCTACTAATATACGACGTGCCGAGGGAAAAAGCAGTAACGCTGCCAGCAAGTAGTGGTGGTGTTGTTGCTGCTACTGCTGCTGCTACCGTTGCTGCTGCTGCTTGGTGAGGACCACCCGCTAAAACCGACAGGACGGCCAGAAATGCGAAAATTAAAATAAACGAATGAATGAACGAAAAAAAGCAGATGTAGAGAAAAAGGGAAGAGAGAGAGAGAGAGAGAGAGAGAGAGAGAGAGAGAGAGAGACGGAAGGAGAGAAAAAGGGGAAAGAGGAAGGGAGAAAGAGAGATAGAAAGAGTGAAGAAACATATAGGATGGTCGTGCTGATGGTGGTGGTGATGGTGATGGTGATGGTATGTGGGAGTGAGGAGGAGGGAGAGAGGGTGGGAGAGAGGTAGAAGAGCGAGGAAAACGCGTATTCGGCGCGTGTGTGTGTGTGTGTGTGTGTGTATGTGTGTCTGGGGGTTGTTCAGGGGTTGCTGCTACGTGAGACCGTATACGAGAGAGATCGTATATTTGCACGTGTATACGCAAATATATAGAGGGATGCACGCACCATGGCTATGCCCGGGGGAACCTGTTTGAGTCGGCTCGCAAATTGAAACCGTGCCGTCGTGTCTGGCTCCACGCCCGGAAGCTCTCATCGAACGTATTAATTCGTTTGAAAAAAAGCAGAGCGAAAGCTAGTGGAGAAAGTGGAAGGAGTTGTGGAAGAGTATCGTGGTGAGATCAGAGGGTCCGATGCTTCAAGCTAGTTACCGAAAAGGACAAGCGATCGTTGCGATCTGTTTTTGAATAATGTCGTTCGTTCGTTCTCGTTTGCAGGATAATCTCTCTCTTTCTTTCTCTCTAGCTGTATCATTCTCTCCGTCTCTCTCTCTGTTCTTTTTTTTTTTTTCATGAGAGGGTTTCAATTTTTCGCTTCTTTTTATAAATATAGTGTATATATATATATATATATATATGTACGTATATATATGTGTGTATATATGTATATCTATATGTATATGATACCTATATATCTTTTTTTTATTTTTTATTCGAGCGTTATTCGATCAAACGTGATACAAAGATCGAATTTCGAATTTCGGTGGAGAGGAGGGAGGGGTTGAAGAGAGGAGAAGGGAGGAGAGAAGAGAGAGAGAGAGAGAGAGAGAGAGAGAGAGAGAGAAACAGAGCTGAAGGATATAGGGATACCTATTCGATAAATTCGAATCCGTCGATCGAGAGATCCGTATCGGTAAACGGATTTATCGAACGGCGACGTATTGTCTGGTATAGGGACGTCGTTATCGAGGTTTCAGGATAAAATTAAAAAAATTTTCCATTGCGTTCGTAGGCGTTACGTAGTTAGGTAGGTAGGTAGATAGATAGGTAGGTAGATAGGTAGGTAGACAGACAGACAAATAGATATATAGATAGATAGATAGATAGATAGATAGATAGATAGATATGTATCTCTACATTCTAACGTTAACGCTCACGTTAATAATCATTCTATTCCGATTTATACATTTTTATTGTTTATTTATTTCCCGAACAGTTTCCAGGACACCTCTCTCGCCATTCATCCAGTATCCATTTTATCGCATACATTTTTCATTCGTCCGATCGTTTCCATCTTTCGCGTTCGTATTTCGTAAACGATATACAGAGTACGACGACAATATGATCACAAACAAAATTAGGTGCGCGGCTTTTCAAGTTTCTGCGTTTCTTTTTTATTACTTCTTCTTTTCTTTTATCCTCTTAACATTTTCTCTTAACACCGAGATTACACTCGAGTCGTGAGAGTGAATCCTGTCGCGGTGAGAAAAAAAAAGATCGTCAAGAAAATGGTTGGTGGGAGGGAGGAGCTAGGAGAGAAAGGGAGAAGGGAGAAGGGTGAAGGGGAGTGAAACGATATCTCGCGTTCCAAGATAAGACGAGTATGTCCATCAGTAGCAACGAACTAGTAAGCGACATCGCGAACGGAGTATCGTCTATCTCCGCTATATTATCTCGGCCAGCTCTTGCGCAAATGGCGCGAACATCCGCAAGACGCCTTGCTAACTTATCGTCGTAGGAAGTGGCCTACCCATCCTCTTCTCCTTTACCGACCCGTGACTACCTCCTTCTACGACGCTTTGCCCTCTTCTGTCATTCCCTACCATCCGTGCGCCCTTCCGCTTATCCGGTCTGGTGTTAAGTAAAAGACTTCCTATTTCTCTCTTTCTCTCTCTCTTTCTCTCTCTCTCTTCCAAGAGTCCTTTTCTTTTATCATTTTTTTATTTCTTCTCGGTTGCTTTTTTTTTTTTTTTCTATATTTTTTCCTTTTCTTTTTAGAGCATAACTCGTAACACACGTTCGCTTCGGTTGCTGTAATACCTCTCTTATTTTTCAAGGAAGTGAAATATGTAAGTAGATGAGTTTACATTTTGATATTTCCATTTGGGAAAAATAATTTTTTTTCTCGCCGAAAGAATCGGTAGACCGAGGGTTGTTATTTCTCTTTCCTTGAATTTCGTGTTAATACTTATTTGTATTGTTACTACTGTCGTCGTTGTCGTTATAGACAGGAGTTCTCATTTTGGTTCGTTTGTGACTACGGTGAAGCTACCAACGTACGAATAAAACATAGGTAGGTAGGTAGGTAAGTAAGTAGGTAGCTAGTTACTTATCTATCTACCGTACCTACGTAACGTTCAGCTATGTTAAAGAAAAAGTATTGTCCGAATAAGCGATCGTTTATTACAATCACTATAAGAGGAACAGCTCTCGAGGAGCGGCTAGGAGTTAACTTAGCATCAAATTAGTATTCAACGTTTTTGAAAGTAGAGCAACTTTCGGAGAGTATGAATTACTCATTAGCCTTTCGTTTCGCTTGGTTATCCGTGCTTTGTAATGCATAATAAGGCTTTTTACGCGTGCAACTTTAACGATGTATATTTCACTTTCGTGCCTGGAATAGCACCGTTTTGAATCTCAATATCGAATACGATTCTTGTATCGTTGTGTGTATGTGTGTGAAACAGAGAGAGAGAGAGAGAGGGATTTCTTTCTCTTTCTCTCTCTTACGGCTGTCGCTTTGAAGTGAAGAAGTCTGCCTGTAAAATACGCGCTATGTTCTTATTTGAATATAAAATTATATTGAAAAGTCTCCGCTTTTAGGAGAGAAACGTTTCAATAAACTCGCAGTAGTAATAGTAGTAGTAGTAATAGTATAGTAGTGTAGTGATAGCAGTAAGATGAGATCAACGAAATATCTTTTTGCGGTTTGTTACTACTCATATAATTATGAAATTTTAAACGTAGGTATTTTGATATTTCCTCGAAATAAATATTAAGAATTACGTGTGGATTATAAAAATATGAAAGATGGACATGTTATACGAATTAACTATTGAAACGATTCGTCTTTTTATTTTCTCTCGTTTCTTCTATTTTTTCTTTTATTCATTTATTTATTTGTGTTTATTTATTTATTTATTTATTTATTTATTTATTTTTAAACGTCGTAAGCGTAATGTATTAATAACAAATGAAGCGATAACGAGTAAGAAGAAAAAGCATATAGAGCATATCGTTTCACGTTTATACATATACATACCCATACACACATATATTTACATACATACATATTATATACATTTTATCCAGGATTCGAGATATTTTTATACGTTCTGACGATGGATCCATACGAGATGGATTCGCTCGTCACGCCGATACACCTCGACCATTCGTAATACGAGAATATTCCATTGAATATAACCAAAAAAATAAATTGCCAATTATTCTTTCTCGTAGTCGTAGTCGTAATCGTTGTAGTCGTCGTAGTGTTGTCGATGTGAGAAGAATGACGTAGGTGATTTTTCGTTGCCATACAATTTTCGAATGACCATACTCGCATTTGCCATATTCGAACCTGTTCGTAATTACTCAACGGTTATGACAATTTTAGATATATCGTATAAGTAACGATATAAACTCGTTTCATTGGATCCTAGTATATAGTTTATTCGATCGTTAACGATATATACGCTTTGTCAAAGTAAAACAAAGTTTCGTTCAAACGCTAAACCCGACGTAACGCAACGAATAAATACGACGTGCTCTAGTTTATTTATTTTTTAAATTTTGTTATATGACCTTAACTAGAGATAGCTATTATCGTCGAATTAAATCGAGAATCGATTTAATGAAAAACGAGTAATGACAAAAAAATGCGTCGTCATTATTATTATTATTATTATTATTATTATTATTATTATTATTATTATTATTATTATTATTATTGTCATTATCGTATTATATATCTACTACTAAGATGGATTCTTTATATTTTTTCTTCGATTAGGATCATTGGGAGGATCGTATGCGAATGTTCATCTCTATGTATACGTTTACACGTATGTGTGAAAGGGCTAAAAGGAGAAGGGCGAAGCTTACACGTATACTAACGTAGTCGAGTCTTTTGGAATTTTTCTCTCGGGCGGCGCCGTTGCAGAAATGAAGCCTGTTGAAGTTACCGAGGCTCTCTAAAGGCAGCCATTATATTACGTACTTTGAATTCCTTCTGTGCCTTTGCTGCGTTTCTCTTTCTCGAGACACCCCAACGGCTACATATCCACCGTCATTTTTCAGTCGCTACACACTTTCCCTCTTCTCTTCATTCTCTCGTTTTTTTTTCCTTCCTTTTCTTCTCTTCTCTTTTTTTTTCGTTCCTGTTTTTTTTTCTCTCTCTTTTCTTCTTTTTTTGTTTCTCTCTCTCTCTCTTTTTTCTTTTTGTTTCTTCTTTTTCTTTTCCCTCTCTCATAGAAAATGTACGGTATCGTTTTTCGTTCGAATCCAATTACGTTTAAACATGTTTTTTCGATCAATTTTTTTCCAAAGTGAAGTAGTCGTTCCTCTCTCTCTCTCTCTCTCTCTCTCTCTCTCTCTCTCTCTTTCTCTCTCTCTCTCTCTCTCTCTTTTTCTCTTGTCTGATTTATCATAAATCTTGCGTAATTAATCACGGATCGGATATTACGAAACAATCGCGAGTTTAATTTTCGTTCGTTTGCGATGAAAATAAAAACGATGCAGAAGAAGAAGGTAGAAAGCAATCAGGCCGCAGTAAAACTAGAATGGGTATGATCGCCGATGATTGTAGACCTTTGGAAAGCTTGTAAATCATCGAAACGAGAAACACTTTGATCTTCGTTCGCCTAAACGTGACACTCACAACCTTTTTATCAAAGGATACCCGTGTGTATTCGTAGAATTCGTTTGCTGAAATAGTAAAAGCTTCATCGTATTTCGTTACTTCGTTCGGGGATAGTGACGACAAACTGATGGTTTAGAAAAAAAAAAAAAAGAAAGAGAAAAAACCGAAAAGGAAAAACGAGAAAGCCACCTCATCCAAAAACAAAAAAAAGGCAGGGAAAAAAAGAAAGACAAAAAATCGAAAAATCATTTTTCCCTTCCTCGATGGCGAAATTCAGAAGGCTTTTCGAGAAGAAGAATAAAAAGAAAAAAAAAGTGGGTGGGTGGGAGATTGATGAAAGAGGAGAGGAGGAGGAGGAGGAGGAGGAGGAGAAGGCAGGTGTCGTAAAAAGATGTAGGAGAAAAAGAAATGAAAAAAAAAAGTATAGATCAATCGTTTTTTTTTTTTTTTTTTAAATATTTAAAACAGTTACTTCGGAGCTTGACAGGGAAGAGTATGAACGAGAAAGATTCGAGACTATTAAATTCGAAGACTGCAAGTGGACGAGAAATGGGTAGAAAGAGAAAAAAAAAAAAGAAAAAAAGACAGAAAGAAAGAAAGAGAAAGAAATGGTAGGAGGGAGAAAGGTGGATCCACCCCATTCAAGTTCCTTTCGACCGTGGCTAATCCAGGTTTCGAGTACGTTTATCAAGAAAGTACGACGAAACACAGTTTGCGTAATGGCAAAGACTTCCACCTTGTTAAGAGACGATGGGGAGGAAAAGAAGGAGAAGTGGAGGGAGAAGTAGAGGGAGGAAGAAGAGGAGGGTGTAGAGGGGAAGGGAAACGTCGAGACTTGGAACGGCATCCAAAGGAAGCCAGGAAATTGCTGAAGCGCGTCAAGATAAACAGAGTCTGGACGAGTTCTTTCAAATCGCTCTCCAATTTCTTTACGCTCCTTCGTTTCCATACGAAGTGTTATACTTTCCTACGAGCATCTTCCTGCCCGTCGTCGTAGTAGTCGTCGTAGTAGTCGTCGTAGTAGTCGTCTTTGTCGTCTTTGTCGTCGTCGTCGTAGTCGTCGTCGTCGTCGTCGTGTCTGTCTCATAGAGATAGGTACCCCGTACGTACTAAACGTTCTATTCCTTTTCCTATACCGTATTTGAGGTTGGAAGCAAATCCTTTCGAAAGGTTAACCTCCCTTATCATTTCCCTTTTTAAACCCGTTTCTTTCCTAAAACCAGTTTAGAGAACTAATATTCTTTTTCCGGTCTTATTTTCTTTCTTTCTTTTTTTTTTTTTTGTTGTTGTTCTTTTCTTTCTACCAATTCGTTCCATCAATGAACGAACGACGACTTCTTACGCTAATCTTTTTTACGAATCGTCGTTAAATCGCGTTCGTCGTTCAACTCCGGAGCACTGTTTCACTTGCGTTCGAAATTAATTGGACTACTCCTCCGATCGAACGTAATTCCTGACGTAACTACGGTGAATAATTTCCAAGAGTATTGTCAATAATCCGTCACATAGATTAATTCCAGTACACGATAAAATCCATTTGAAATCTTCGATGTTATTCTCGAAATAGTACATCGTTGGTAACGATGTAGGATGAAAAAAATAATGCAAACTTTCATTCTCTATCGTGGTAACGTTAACTCTTCAAGGGAAACAAAATTCGCGTAGTTATCGGATCTTAATGAATTCGTAAAAATCGAGTTTGAACGATCGATTTGAAACGATAAGACGTAACGTCGTTTGACACGTACGAAAAAGAAGAAGAACAAGAAGTGAAAGAAAAACAAAAAGAAAAACAGAAAGAGAAAAAAAAAAGAAACAAAAAGAAATAAAAGAGGGGAAATAAAATTGCCAGGCGGATGAACAAAATAACGTCCTTCGGTTGGTAGGGAAAGGAGAGTACGACACGTACAGAAGAATGAGAGGTAGTGAGAGAGAGAGAGAGAGAGAGAGAGAGAGAGAGAGAGAGAGAAAGAGAAAGAGAAAGAGAAAGAGAGAGGGCGGTTTCGGACAGGGATTTCCTCAGGGACACGTACTTCCGTTCGTCCATTCGCGCTCTCACTCGGATGCTGTTCAACCCTACCTGGATTCGAATATCCCTCGGCAATTTGCCGAGCTGGCTCTTCCGCTAAAAACTTCGACCGTTTCCTTGTTACGCGGAACGAGCAGTTTTACAAAATACGTGGCTATCATGCTCTTTGTCTTTCTCTGTCTGTCTGTCTGTCTCTCTTTCTCTCTCACTCTCACTCTCATTCTCACTCTCTGTCTATCTCTCTCTTTCTCTCTCTCTCTCTCTCTTTCTCTCTGCCTATATCTCTCTTTCTCTCTATAGTCACGATTCAATGACGACCATTGGATCATTACCGTTCATTTTGTTTCATCCCGGGAAACAAGCAACGTCGATCGAATTTAACTTCCCTCACCATAGAGACGCTAGGCGACGTTAAAAGCGACGAGTCTCTTCGAGTTTCCGAACCGTTTCCTCTCTGCGATTCTCTCGAGCTTCACGATTTACCTACGAAAGTTCTTTCTTTCTTTCTTTCTTTCTTTCTTTCTTTCTTTCTTTCTTCTTTTTTTTTTTCTTTCTTCTTTTTTCGTATCTTTTTTTCTTTCTCTCTCTCTTTTACTCCTCTTTTCTTTCCCTCTACGATAGAAATTAGTTGCTCCGTTGCGTCCTCCCCTGTCACTCTTTTTTTTTATTTGTTTTATCTTTTTTCTCCCCCATTCAAAATGTCTTCCGGCTGAACGATGGGTTGCCGTCAGGTAACTATTCAATATCGAAAATCGTCCATTCGAATACTCGATTTCAATCGTGTATTACCTTAGGGAATTTGTTCGGATTCCATTCGTAACGCCTTATTTTTTAATCGTTTCGGTAGGGAGATCATTAGGGAGAGAGACAGAGAAAGAGAGAGAGAGAGAGAGAAAGAGAGAGAGATAAAAAAAGAGACAATATTTCGCAGATATATATATATATATATATTTTTTTTTTACATATTACATATCAAGTTCATTTGCAATCGATCAAATATTCACAAGAAATTACGTTCATTTGATGTTAATAATTACGCAAATTTGATATTAATATTGCTAGCGAAAGAATGTTCCTTAATTTATTATTCCTAATTAATAAAAAAAAAAAAAAAAAAAAGAAAAAAACACGTTCAACCTAAATGCTTTTGACTGTTTTATATATATACAATATACAATATACAATATATATATATATATAATTATTCGATTATATCTATATCCGACAAGAAACATCATTTTTCTCTATTCGATTAATCTTACTCTTATTATCTTCCTCGTCGATGAATTTTCTCTGAACAACTCTCTCTCTCTCTTTCTCTCTCTCTCTCTGTCTCTTCTTTGAAATCGAGTGAAAACGTAATAAATCACCTCGACGACAAACAATGCCCGTCTATAAAGTCATCGGAGATAAAAGAAAGGGTGGGAGTTACGCGGTATACGTGCGTCGCGTTCGAAATAGGTGGTGCCGATCTCGTGCGCGTCCAAGCACATACCACACACACCGCACACACCACATACACACACACATACACAAATATACCCAGAGAAAGAGAGAGAAAGGCACACACGAGTAAAATGATGCTGTCGCGCGTTTGCCCGAGCATTTTCTCCAAAATTGACGATGGGACGGCGTGCAATCGCTGCATCATGTCAACGATGATAGCGGCCTCTACTCTACCCTCGTCGAGGACAATTTGTTGAAAATGTCAGCGTGCCTTCGAAAAAATCGACAACGTCAAGAGTCCAAAGAGTGTATGAGAGGAAAATGCATTATGGATCTATGACCGTGGCTCGTAGATCCGAACCTTGGAAAATCCGTTACAACGGATATCGACGATCGATCGATCTCTTCTCTACGATAAAACTCATCTTTCTCTATCTAGCCTACGTATCTTCCTATGTAACCTATGTAATAGTAGTTACGTACAAGTCAAATTAATTGGACACTTTGACGAGTTATTTCGCTATGTTACGTTCCAAATACGAGTATGTTTGCTATGTATTTCATCCCTCACCTAGCTCTGTCGTGTATTCTCCCCTCTGCCCTCTCATTCACCCTCTCTCGTCACTACTATATGCATGCT
>NC_057688.1:9297362-9304862 GCF_014466175.1 Vespula pensylvanica
CTTTCGTAACGATCTAACTCGTTACCTTCTAAGAACGATTCGCGCTGAACATGTCGCCGATTGTTCGCCGAATAACTAACATCCCTTTGAAACACGTTCTTCCTCCTCGTTGCAAACTTTTTCTTCTCTAATGCAAACAAATTCTTTTTTTCTGTCGGGAGACAAATCCCTGATGGTTCACGTTGAAAGTTACTTGTCTTTTTTATTCGTCGAGCGATATTTAAAAAAAAAAAAAAAAGAGAGAGAGAGAGAAGAGAAAAAAGAGAAAGAAAAATTCTATAAAAAATAAAAAAGAAATAAGAAGAAGAAGAAGAAAAAGAGGAGAAGGACGAGGAGGAGGAGAAGGAAGAAGGAAAAAAAAATGAGAGAAAGGAAGAAAAAAAAAAGAGAAAAAAGGAAAAAAAAAAAGAAAATAGAGACGCGCAAAGAATCATTGTCCATGTTCGAGTGCCGCACAGAGCCATCGTTTTAACCACGGATGGGTCTTCGGATCTGGAGAGCGAAAACGAAAAAGAGAAAGAGAGAAAGAGAGAGAGAGAGAGAGAGAGAGAGAGAGAGAGAGAGAGAGAGAAATAGAGAAAAAGAAAAAGAGAGAAAGAGATGGAAAACGCGTGGTAGGTATTCAGGGTAAAGTGGAATCATATAGCACGACCCGTTTGTATCGGAAAACAATTGGAATATTTGCACCTGCAGGCTGACGCGTGCGAATCGTTGTTACCTTCTCTCTCTCTCTCTCTCTCTCTCTCTCTCTCTCTCTCTGTCTCTCTGTCTATTTATCTCTCTATCTCTCTCTATATCTCTCTATCTCTCTATCTTCGATTATCACACTCCGTACCATTCCGTAACGACGTGCAAACCTAACATCCCCAGGCTTACTTGGGCTAATTAGGGGTCAAGCCTAATGACCCTGAGCAATGCTAGCAGCCATAATCTTCGCCTTAACTGATAATCGACCAGCAACATTCCGACAAGCCACGCTAGCACGGAGTTTACGAGTGACGGACGAGTGTCTTCCTCTCCTTTGTCGAGAGAAACGGAGAGAGTGAAAGAGAGAGAGAGAGAGTAAGTGTGAGAGTGTAAGGGAATGTGTGTGTAGAGAGAGAGAGAGAGAGAGAGAGAGAGAGAGAGAGAGAGAGAGAGAGAGAGAGAGAGAGAGAGAGAGAGAGAGATCGTGTCTAAGGAGGAGACGATTTGCAAACACAGCTGCGCAACCGCAGCTGCCTCTTCTTCTCCACCTCCTCCTTTGTCTAAAGCTCACGCGACGTAGGACGTGAGGTCCTACATCGATCTCTTGTTTTAACGATCGATCCGATCTTCCATCGATCCTCTTCGAACGCTAATCCATGATTAACCATTTGGTCTTTCCTGTTTTTTTTTTTTCTTTTTTTCTTTTTTCTTTTTTCTTTTTTCATTTCGTTAACGTCAAGAATCTATCCTGAAGAATCTTAGAATTATTGTAATTAATTTCTTTTTAACGACGTCGTATATATGTATATATATATATATTATTTAAATAATTTTTGTTTTGTTTAACACGTATTTATTTATTTATTTATTTATTTATTTATTTATTTATGTTTTGACTTAATAATCGCGAGATCATATTTTTTGTTCTTTTCATTTCTTTAAAGCTTCGGTAAATAATAAATGTTTTCAGATAATAGTGATTTAAGATAATAGCAGAGATAACAGTTATTATTATAGACTATCGTCCCTTTTATGTATTGAAATCTTCAATAATCCAATAGTATGTTGACATTCCCTAATTAATGAATGACCTCCATGTCGGAGACATCCTACGTTCGTTCTACTCCCTTTCATGGTATCGTCGGTTACATATGTAACTCGGTACACGCGTTGGTCATTAAATCGGTAGTCCGTGAGAAAGTTAGAAAGGTAGGTCGAATAACAGTAGGTCGTTCGCGAACTTCCTCAACGTTTGCGAATAACATCGACTACGAATCTAATTATAAAATTTCGAATTGGGCTTGGACTTGAACCAGTACGATTGGTCCTATTCGACTTTGACAACTTTTGCCATGGATTAAATTTCGTTTTATCTCGTCGAGTGACTTTTCAACGATTCGTTGTTCTATTTACGTTGAAGACAAAAAAAAAAAAAAGAAAAATAAGAAACTAAAAAAAAAAAAAAAAATCTACTTTTAACCTAAATTTCGATTTAGGTTACTTTTATCTCCGTCATTTTTTTCTCCATTAAATTTTATAAACAAAAAAAAAATATATCACGACAATATCGACTTTTTTTTAATGATTTCTTTCTCGAATACCACGTGACGGATAAACACGACCACGTTTTCCCGTTCCCTAAATTCACCTCAATTTTTGGTCTCCCCTCAAGACGGGAACTCCTACATGAGAATATAAAAAAGAAATGTTATATTGTACAATAAATTTCATTTGATACCTGACGTCAGATAAATCATTTTTATTTCTACATTTGCGACGATAATAGAATTCGACCGACTTATTTCTCACTTAATCATTCGTACGAACGTTATAAAAACGATAAAATATAGTTACATTCTGCCGTAATTGATTTCTCTTTAACGGGATCCCTCGAGGAATTTACAATGGCACCATCTTAGAATTAAATTATCTTTCAGGGTTAAATTCGCGTCTGCTACAACATTTACTACACCTATATACATACATACATACATACATACATATATATATATATCATTGAAATAAAAAGTATCGTCTGAGATATTTCAAAAAAAAAAAAAAAAAAAAAAAAAAAAAAAAAAAAAAAAACTATACTAAAAAATTACTATATCATCGATGTAGCATCTATAAAATCTACGAACGTCATACGTATCATCGCTAAGGGGATGATATTTTCCTTAAACTTTTCCTATACGATCGGTGTAACATTGCGCTGACACTTCCAACCCCTCACCCTACTTACCCCTTACAATCCCTCCCAAACGTAGTCAGTAGCAGCAATATCAATGTAAACAGAATTTTGATTGGCGATTTATCCGAAGCAAGCGAATGCGTTAATCCATGTCATATTTTTTTCTCATTCTTTCTTTCGTTTCTTTTTTCTTTTTGTCGGTTCCCTTTCTCCCCTTCCCATTCATTCCTTCTTCTCTTTCCAATAGGAATCCATTCGAAGATGACGGAAACGTGCACGGGGACGTGACTAAATTTTATCCTAGGTAGATCCGTTGGAACGTCGATGGTTCGAAGTTCGCGTGTACACGTCACTTTCCGGTGTGCAAAACGGGAACGGAATACGAAACGTCAAGCAGCGTTATGAAAGTGCAGTTTCTCTCTCTCATTCTCTCTCTCTCTCTCTCTCTCTCTCTCCCTCTCTCTTTGCTTTTCTCCTGTTCACGTTTTCGCACAGGGAGCTATTCCCATAGGACACGAACTTTATGGAAACATTCCTTCACCCTCAACTCCTCCCTTATCTTTCTCTCTCTCTCTCTCTCTCTCTCTCTCTCTCTTTCTCTCACTCTCCTTTTGGCATGTTGCTTCCTCAAGTACGAAATGTTTTTCAAAAAGGAATAACCCGTTAGTGTTTCCACGTGAGAAATATATACTCCGGAGGATCTAATCCGTTAATTCTCTCTTTCCTTACTCTCTTTCTCTTTCTCTTTTTCTTTCTGTCTCTATATCTATCTATCTATCTATCTATCTATCTATCTATCTCTTTCTCTTTTTTATGTTTCTCATGATTTATTAAAAAAGAAAGAACAATGTATTAAATATGGTACATGTCGGACAGGACGTCCATCGACAAATCTCTAATTCGATATATTATATTATTGTGTTATTATTAATAATATCATCGTAATTGTAACAGGGTTGAAACGTCGTCGATCATTATCATTCTTCGGTATCTGTTATCAATCTCTCTTTCTCTCTCTCTCTCTCTCTCATCTCTTCTATTTTGTTAATTATAAGTATCATTATTATTGTTATTGTTTATTACTATTATTATTATTATTATTAGTATGATTATAACGATGCTGTATCGCATATTCATCGCATCGACGATCAAACTTATCGTATTATTTTATCGACACGATCATTTTGAATTCCCTTTTTTCTTTTCCTTTTTTTTTTTTTTTTTTTTTTTTAAATTCACTCCTATAACGATACGTTTAACTAATCTCACAAACTCTATCCATTATATAAAAAAAAGAAATTAAATAATAAACGAATGTAAAGAAAAACAAAATGTACGAAATTAAATAATAATAATAAAAACAACAATGACAACAACAACAACAGTAGATTCATTAAAAATCCATTAAAAATCGATGCAACACGATCGTAAGAGGATATTCAGTTTTGTGAAAGCTGAATAGCTGTCGTCGAGAGTTAGAAGGAGAGTAGAAGAACCCACAACCCTTTCTCACTTCTAACCTTTCCACCACTACCCTTTCACCCTTCCTCATCGTGAGGCCCCAAATGAAAGGCTAAAGGGGGAGGAAGTTAACACCAGCTACGTTTTCAACGTAATCCTTGGTACGACGTCGTCGCTGGTAGAGGGAATCAAGAGAGGTACCTGACAAGAGCCGAACAGTCGCTGACGTTTCTCCGACGGTGCGAGACGCAAGCATTCGACTCGATTTAACCTCGCCTTTCACCTCGTTGTTAGCTGTTCGCACCCTATACCTACTTCTATATACCTATATACATACATGTAAATACATATATTTATATATATATATATATGTATGTATGTATGTATGTAATGTATATATAGATACTTGTACTTACTAAGTATATACATACATGTGTGTGAGTACGTATGGATATGTAATACATATTATGTAGATAGTTGTTTACATATACCTACTACCCATTAACGTCAATATGCATCTGCTCCTTTCGACGTTTCACTCGACCATGACCGTTCTCAATGCGTTTACGTTCACTGATATACGAATTTAGAGAGAGAGAGAGAGAGAGAGAGAGAAAGAGAGAGATAGGCAGCAGGTTTCTCAGGAACCACCATAGAAACGTTTATTTCGTTGTCATGGAAACGCCTAAGGCGAATTCAAAGGCATCACTATGGGGTATGGTATAGTAGTATCTAAGACTACCGGTAGCTCTTGCCTTTGAACCTACGATATCGAGGTACTTTGGCGTACGCGTACACATAGATATAGGACATACGTATATACATACATATATATATATATATATATATATATATCTATATATGTATATACATGTTCACGTATCTTGATATAGTTTAACCCTGACTTAGACATTAGCGAATAATGTTTAATTGAAAACGTTACGAAAACAGTTGAAACATCTATACATACAATACGATATTTTTCCAAGAAATACAATTTCAATCATTAATAATCTATCTCAATATTTTAATAGAGATGTACAACGTTATTAAAATAATATGTCTATATTTGAAAACAAAATTCAATTTCAATCAATCGATCTTTTAATAATCGACATATCGTACGATTGCAATGTTAGCGAAACCTTTCTTTTTTCTTTCTTTTTTCTTTTTTTCTTTTTCTTTCTATTAAGTAATCAAACTTTCCTTTATTCCTAACATTATCGCTTACGACAAAAATGTTTACAATTAATGACATAAAAAAATCCAATCATTTGTGTATCGTCATAGATCCATATCTATTATAGCGAAGAAGAACCATCCACAAAAACGTTGTTCCCATATTACGATATTACTTTTCTTATCGCAAAGATGAACTTTCATGCTTATGGTGAATGGCATACCTTTTTATCTCTCTCTCTCTCTCTCTCTCTCTCTCTCTCGTTTTATTTTTTCATTCTCTCCCTCTCTCTTTTCTTTTTTTTTTTTCAAGTACGAGAACCCGAAGAACCTGCGAAGAGTTCTCGGATTTTTACGGATCCGATAGGCGACGGTTAAAGCTCTTTCTCGCGGAATACCAATTACCCATTATGCGAATGTGTGCCGTTGGAACTTTCACGTTGGGGAAGTTGAAATACTTTTTGTCATTCCTAAAGGAAATTCTCGTTCGTGGGGCGTTCCGCCACGTCGTGTTGATTCAATCGCGAGTTAGCTTCTCGTTTTCTCTTTTGCCCTTTTTCTTGTTTTTTTTTTTGCTTCTTTGGCTTTTTTTCCACCTTCCTTTTCTTTCCTTTTTATCTTTCTTTTTTCTTTTCTCTCTCTCTCTCTCTCTCTCTCTCTTTTATTCTTTGCTCTTTCTCTCTCTTTCGTTTTTTCTCCTCCTTCTCTTCTTTCTCCACCTTTCACCCTAGTCCACCTTTCGCTGTTATTATTCTATCTTCATCCAGAGTGCAAACTTAATGAAAGGACTTCGTTGGAATTAACACGTCGATGAGATCGACTATACGTTTCTATTAGGTCATCGTTTTTAATCGTACGATTATAATATCGTATGATTAGTTTCGGTGATCGGTGAATTGTTTTTTTTTCTGTTTTCTTTTTTTTCTTTTTCTTCAACTCGCACGCTCGTCCTTTCAACAGACGAATGTTTTTTCTTTCGTGTGCGCGTTTTGTATCTTTTTTAATCACGACAATGAACGCGCGTTCGATCGGCGTCATTATCGATGAGTTATATTCGATTTTAATTCGTTTAATCAGTCTCTGCGATCGGTTAAATGTTTCTTTTTTGGCAACGCATAATTCGTAGAGTTGAAACGACGTTCTATTTTATTTCTCAATCACAAAAATAAAAGCACCTTACTATCATATCTCTGTCGCGAATAATTGTACTTTAATTAGTTTCAATAGGGACATGCAATTTTTTTTCTGTAAAAAAAAAAAAAAAAAGAAAGAAAGAAAAAGCTTTCTTTATTCTCATTAAAACGATTCTTCTTTTCTTCGTTTTTCCTGTTTTTCTTTTCTTTTTTTTTTTTTTTTTTTTTTATGATATCTAATAAATTTTTCAAATTCTTTTATAAATCATTATCATAACAATACGTAATAATTTCTTAACTTGTTCCCTTTTTGCTTATATAACATTTTTACACGATTTTCATTAATTTCAGAAGGCATAAATTATGATAAATTATACTCGCGAAAAAGGAAATCGAAGGAAATTAAAAAGAGAAGGAGAAGAGAATTAAGAAAAAAAAAAGAAAATTGAAAAAGGAAAGTAAGAAAGAAACAAAGAAAGAAAGAAAGAAAGAAAGACAGACAGAAAGAGAAAAAGAAAGAAAGAAAAAAAGAATTATGTGGAAGTAGTCGACTACGATTAGGTTCGTTAATCGTAAGTGCAAATATCTCTAGTGATTGATACTCCAAAGCCGTTAAGAGAAAAGCCAACGGAGAAGAGTAAGCATAGCAAACTATGCTATCACTAACACCAACAAAGTCAACTTAAAGCAACGCTCTTCTCACTCTCTCTCTTACTCTCTCTCTCTCTCTCTCTCTCTCTGTCTCTGTCTCTGTCTCTCTCTTTCTCTCTTTCTCGTCGCCTCGTTTCGGTGGTGGTTTCTCTTTCAGTCTGTCACTTTAAAATCTGCACTTCATTATCCCGTACATCT
>NC_057688.1:9307362-9310593 GCF_014466175.1 Vespula pensylvanica
CTACGAGATCGATTTTATTGAATATTTTGTACCCATCATCTCTATACTTTTAATTGTTTACGAAAAAAAAATTTTCTATTTGATATGTTAAAATGCAAATGAACTTTGTGAAAAATCGTTTTTATGCGTTTGAGATCTTTTTTCTCTTTAGGTTATCTCTTTGCGCGTCGGTTTTTTTTTTATTTTTTCTCTTCCTCTCTCTCTCTCTCTCTTTTTTTTACTTTTTCTTTTTTTCTTTTTTTTCTGTTCTTTTTTTTTTTTTTTATGAAATCTCCAACGACAGTCTATGGTACGGAGTGAAACCGCGCGTGGTTCAATTTCACGGCTGATGGCACGGCCGCTCGCGCCTGTAAAATTTTCGTCGGCCATATCGACGAGAGAGGAAAATTTTTCTCCGAAGATCCGATATAACCTTCGGAAAATTTTCTAACGAATATCTTCTTAATGCTTCTAGCGCGGCCATGCATATATCTCGATATATTCGAAGAAATATTCGACTCGTGAATAAGTCATACCATAAATTCGTTTGTTTATTTTTTTATTTTTTTTAACTCTTTCTGTCACAAGTAAACAAATTTTGCATACGTTTTTGCAAAAGAAGAATCAAATCTTTTTGCAAACAAAAAAAAAAAAAAAAAATAAAAAAGAAAAAGAACGAATAGATTCCAAATCTTGAAACTAATTATTAGATCGCGGATGTTCTTCTTTTTCTTCCTTATTGTCCTTTTTTTAAATTTGCGTTCCCACGTATAAAAAAAGAAAAGAACATACACATACACGAAATTATTATTACTTCTGTGTATCTGTTGAAAAAAAAAAAAAAAAAAAAGGAAAAAAAGAAATGAAAGAAAGAAAAAATATTTGGAAACGGACGATTTTAAACGATTCGAGAAAAGAAAAAAAAAACAACAAGAAAAAAATATATATATATATGTATGTGTGTGTGTGTAAAATAATTCGATTACGAGAAAGCACACGTCGTAACGTTATTTCTGGAATGAACTGTACATCACGATAGGATTGCGGTTGAAAATCGTAATCGAGACAATTTCTAACGGCGCCGTTTTGTATTTCGTCGAAATCGGGTATTACTGACTGACTGACTGCCTAACTGACTAACTGACTGACTGACTGACTAACTGACTGACTGACTGACTGACTGACTGGCTGACTAAACGAACGAAAGAACGAACGAATGAACGAAAGAACGAACGAATGAACGAAAGAACGAACGAACGTACGAGCAAATCCTAAAGGGTGTAGTACTGTTAGTAATACTTCTGTTAGTGAATAGAGAAAAGGACAGAGGGTAGATACACGCATTGAAAAGGTTCACAATTTACAACGAGCAAACCTTTCAAACTGATTGACAAGTTCTCTCTATCGAATAGTACACTCGTACGAGAATGAATCAGAAAAATCGACGGAATCGTAATGAACGAGCCGACCGCTCGTTTTATCCTTCTTTACTCCCTGTCTACCCCCCTTTTTGCCTTGGTTACTACTCACTCCGATTGATAGATGAAGAGAGAGAGAGAGAGAGAGAGAGAGAGAGAGAGAAAGAAAATCGGATGAATTGTCGAATCGGTGAATATTCGCGATCACTCGAAACGTTTTCATCGAATTTTACGCTAGCCTCTTTTTACATTTTCTATCTTTGTTTACTATTTCGAGAAAACCTTTCTCATTCTAGTTTCGATCGTATCTTCTTTCCTTCTCTTTCTTTCTCTGTCTCTTTCTCTCTCTCTCTCTCTCTCTCTCTCTTTTTTTTTACTTTGTATCCTCGTTGATTTTCTAGTCTACCTCTTTCTCTATCTTTCTCTCTATCTTTCTTTCTTTCTCTTTTATTCGTCGACTCGGCCAAGGAGGCAGTTTCTCCGGTAAGTGTAAGAAAAAGAGGATATAGGTACGTAGCTATAGATATTGGTGTGAGAAAGCATCGAATTTAGACCCCGTTCGTAACGCGACGGTATCGAATAAATAAAAAAGTAATGGCGTTCCTTCGCTTGAATTTTCCATAACGCCGTGCCAGCTTTCCTAGATATCCTATGTACTCTCTCTCTCTCTCTCTCTCTCTCTCTCTCTCTCTCTCTCTCGTTCTCTCTTGGTTTCATTCTTTCTCTTTCTACGTGCTTACTTTCGTTCGAGGAAGAAACGATTACGTGAGCTCGTGCTTTAACGGACGATCGTTGAAGCTATCGGAGGATCTTTCTTTTTACTTTATCCTTTCTATCTTTCTCTCTCTTTCATTCTTTAAAATATTCGAAGGTAATCCAAATTTTTCTCATCTTCCTCCATACCGTTCTCTCTCCTTTCTTTTTCTTTTCTTTTTTTTTTTTCTTCTTCTAGCAGAGTTCGTACGAATATGCAAAAACTATTGGTTCGATTCTGGTTTATCCTTTTCTTTTTGTTTGTTTGTTTGTTTGTTTTTTTTTCTTCGTGTATTTATGGTGGTACTTGATGCATAGTATTTTATTAATTTTCGTAACGAATATTTACTTCATGGCGTCGAGTAATTATTTAATTGATTACATTAATAATCACTTTAATAGCTGATAATTTTTATTGCATATAAAGTATATAAAATGTAATATATTTTTTCTTTTACAATTTCTTTTTCTTTTCTTTTCTCTTAGAATTTCCTTGATATAAAAATCATTCATACTCCTGATAATAATGATTAACGATGATGCAAAAGTAATGGTTTTCAAGGATCAAGTTGTGGAGAAGTAAATGACGAATTTTTATATATATATATATATATATATATATATATATATATATACGCGAATATATTTTATATTTAAGATAGAAAATTAGATGCTTAGATCCGTTAGTCAGAAATTTTCTTTTTTTTTTCCTTTTTCTATTCATTTTTTTCGAGATATAAACGATCCGCCTGGCAGTCGAAGACAATGGGCGAGACGAACGAAGCCGATATAGACTCTGTCAGAAAGGAGGGGTGAATGGGAGGGAGTCTCGATGATTAATGAGAGAAGTCCGATTGATTTTATAAACGTAACACGCCAGTGATTTGAGGAAAAGCACGGATATCGTTCGACGGTAACCACCGTTCGATTTTATATCGACGTGAAACTAATACCGTCCATGGAAATATATATTTTGTACGGGAAAACAGCCGAAGGATGAGAGATATGGAATCGATCGATCTTATCGAAAAGAGAAAGAGAGAAAAAGAGAGAGAGAGAGAGAGAGAGAGAGAGAGAGAGA
>NC_057688.1:9310693-9318193 GCF_014466175.1 Vespula pensylvanica
GAGAGAGAGAGAGAGAGAGAGAGAGAGAGAGAGAGAGAGAGAGAGAGAAGTGTTCGTACACACATGAAATATGAAATTAAATAAATATTAGAATTTAGAAATGAAATATTAAAGAATAGTCTCTATCTCTCTTTCTCTCTTATCGGAATAAAATGAAGTTTTATCCGACGATAATTTTTTTTTTTTTTTATATTTTTTTATTTATTTGTCCATTTTAAGATTTAGGTATAATATCAGGTTCGCATAAAAACGTCAAATGATATTTCAAAATAAAAACAAAAAAAAAATTGAATGATAGAAAATGATGGGAAATGAAAGATAGTTAATTATTCTCGCGAGCGTGAAACATGAAATTAACCAAATATTAGAATTTAGAAATGAAATAATAAAGAATAGTCTC
The DNA here is from genome assembly GCF_014466175.1 of Vespula pensylvanica. Taxonomy (NCBI): domain Eukaryota; kingdom Metazoa; phylum Arthropoda; class Insecta; order Hymenoptera; family Vespidae; genus Vespula; species Vespula pensylvanica. Next base: position 9,311,094 of record NC_057688.1, read on the forward strand.
TGTCTCTCTTTCTCTCTTCTCGGAATAAAATGAAGTTTTTTTCTTTTTTTTTTGGTATTTTTTTTTATTTGTTCATTTTAAGATTTGCGTATAATATCACGTTCGTATAAAAACATCGAATGAAATTCCAGAGTAAAGAAAAAAAAAAAAAAAAAGAAAATGGAATGACGAAAAATAATGAAAAATGGAAGATAATTAATTATTTGTACGCACGTGAAATGTGGAATTAAACAAATATTAAAATTTAGAAATGAAATAATAAAGAATAGTCTCTATCTGAATGAATGAAATTTTATTTGACAAAAATATTTTTAATGTCTTTGATAAATCATAAATATTTGATAATTTTAATGTCTTTGATCAATCATAAATCTATATATATGTGTGTGTGTGTGTGTATTATATCGTTCATATAAAAATATCAAATGACATAGGAGAGTTAAAAAAAGAAAAAAGAAGAAAAAAGAAAGGAAATAGCATTCCTCCTATGAGACAATCATAAAAATCGCAATTTTGCGTGCGATCTTTTCTGTTTATCGTCATTCACTAATCAATGAATATGAAATTCTTCTTTTACCAACGAACAAAAGATATACAATCCTCGTATATTCGACAAAATTTTTTCTACTATTTTCCAACACCACAACCACTATCATCACCACAAACTACCACCGCTATCACCGCCACAATCACCACCACTAGCCATCTCAAAGAAATATACAAAAAAAAAAAAGAAGGATAAGAAATATAAAACGACGAGAAAAAAGAAAAAAGAGACAAAAGTAAGAAAAAAAGAAAAGTAATGAAAAAAGAAGAAATCCATTCTAAAGAAATGAAGAAAAATTTCGAAGCGCTCCGTCCGCGTTATATTACATTTCTCTCTCATATTTACCCACACTTTTACTCCTATGAAAAACGTAGTTCTCGATGATGAAGCATACACACGGAGTATTTGAATACACGAATAGGCACACGAGTGGAATTACTTCAAATCCCTTTCGCGTACCCTTATAGAAGAGCGTGTTATATACATATTATATATATATATATATATATATATATGTATGTATGTATGTATGTATTGGAATGTCGACACGAACGAAACTCGTAATTGAAAATCAAATTCGTAATACATTGCTCCCTATGTAAAGATATATATATTTTTTGTTTCTTTCTTTCTATATATTTTTTTTTTTATTTTTTCGTCTGCCCCCCTCTGCAAATCAAAAGAGCTCACGTATCCGTTTGAAAAATTTAACGAGTGCTATTGCGTGTCACGATCATCGCGCGCCCACTTGTTCGACATAATCTTTTTTATTTCTGAAAATCGTTTCGTCAGGGAGATAAAGCTTCCTTGATAACATCATCGAAGATACATCAAAATTCTTCATTTTTCATTCGAATATATATATATATATATATATTGCATGCATCGAATTGATTTTTTCAACAAAAATCGAATCACCGGGTATTATAAATATTCTATCATCTACAATAATCACGAAATATCTATTATATTTTTATCATTTGATAAATTAAACGATGAGAGATATAGAAAGATTTAAAATATAAAAAAAATAATAATATAAAATATAAAATATAAAACATAAAATATTGAAAAAATATTAAAAAGAATTTACGTTTATTACATCGTTCATACTTTCAATCTTAAATTTCGATAGATATCTACTATATTACTACTACTATATTACTACTACTACTACTACTACTACTACTACTACTATACTACTAGTAGTAGTAGTAGAAGTAATAGTAAAAAAAAAAGTCGACTCGAGAAATTCGATGTAGTAAAACATTTCTTTCATCCTTTTTGTATCTTAGAAGACTAAACATACATACATACATACATATATACATATATACCTACATACATACATACATACATACATACATATATATATACACACACCACACACATATATATTTAAATATACATATTTTTAGTAGAGAAAAAAGAAAAAAAGACGAAGAAGAAGTAGAAGAAGGGCGCATATAATCGTGAGAGAGACTCGAGGAGCGATAAAATAAATCCTTTCGCATCGCGATTACACACGCTTGGAGGTGGACCGAAGAGAGTAACCGGAACGCAGTACATTATAAATTCCGTATCATTTCTCATCCGGACTGTGAGCGTACGGTAGCTAACTCGACCGCAACGTGTTTCTGTATACGTTCGTACATACATAAATATATACGTATATACCTACATATGTACATATAAGAGTACGTATGTATATACTTACATATATAAGTATATATATAATATATATATATAATATATGTATATATATATATATATATATATATATATGTATATATATATATGTCTATATATCGTAGATAAATGTACACGTATATTACTCGTCTTTCTGTTATAATATTTAAGTCCGCGCTTTTAAAGTAATTTCGTCGACAATTAACTACCCTCTGTCTTTTTTTGCACTAACTCTTTATGAATCGTTAAATTTCCAAATAGAATAGATAATAATTTCATTTTTATTTTTATACGAATATCTATCATTTCGTTTCATTTCACTTCACTTTTTCCCTTGTAGATAAACCGAGGGAAATGAAATTTTGATTGATTTAAAAACATTTTCCGTGAAAGAGTTTGTTAAACAAAGAAGGAAGGTTTGTTTTACGATACGACGGGTTACTTTTAGAACGTCTAAGTATTATCTTTCACGTATCTCTATATTTTTGTATAGTTAAATAAGATAGGTAGGTAGGTAGTTAGGTAGATAGATAGTTAGGTAGGTAGGTAGGTAGGTAGGTAAGGTAGTTAGGCAGATAGATAGGCAGGTAGGTAGGTAGATAGGTAAGTAGATAGGTAGATCCTTTTGTTAAATTTTCCTTATACATACTTCATAATAATGATCAACCAACGTAAGGATGATACCGATACGAGACGACAAGTTCCACTAGCATGCGAAGTATTTTTAATAAATTCTTTCATGAAGACACCAGACCTTCTTTGAATTCTTTCGAAATTTGTAACCTTCAACGTTTCAAGCAAGTAAGCAATTATTATTTTATACTTATTTATTTTTCTTATTTCTAAAAAATAATAATCTCAAAGTCTTTGTGTATTAATAACGAACAATTTCAACGTTCTCTAAATCGTTTTCTTCTACCAAGAGAGAAAAAGATAGAAAGAAAGAAAGAAAGAAGGAAAGAAAGAAAGAAAGCAAGCAAGAAAAAGAGAGAGATAAAAAGATAGAGGGGTACAGAGAAAGAAAGAGAAAGAGAGAGAGAGAGAGAGAGAGAGAGAGGGAGAGAAAGAGAGAGAGAGACGAGACAGGGATTTAGGGATCGCGTCTTGTTATTTGCTTCATCGGATCGTACGATAGAATTTATCTCTTTAATTTTCTTCCCGGTGCACTTTCCCTAAGTGCTAGTTTCCGGCCTCGGCTCGTGCATTCTTTCAGTTTGTTGCGAAAACCACGCGAGTCTCTCTTTACATTTACCGATCCTTATAGAGAATATCCTTCTCTCTCTCTCTCTCTCTCTCTCTCTTGTTTGTTTCAAAGTTGATAGTCGAGCTTGCTCCTTACTCCCGAGTATCTTTAATATCTTTTTCCTATTCTCATGATAACGTTGTTTAACATAAACAATACCGTTTGTACGTAAACATCATGCGTTTTCTTTTTTTCCATTTGTCCTTCATTCCTTTCTTTTTTCTTTCTCCCTCTCTCGTTTTTTTATTTTTCTTTCTTTTCAATTTCTTTTTTACTTTCTTTTTTAATACACGAACAAGAAACATATTCTCTCTCTCTCTCTCTCTCTCTCTCTCTCTATCTCTCTCGTAGATAAAATAAGCTTAGACGTGCATATAGACGTACATACATATATCAAACGTAGTTGCACATTATTGTACATACATACATACATACATACATGGATATACTCCGAGGGGAAAAAAGTAGCAAAGGCTATTTAGCCTTTAGTTCCGTCTACAAGATTCAAAAATGGCTACCCCAAAGAAATATCCTTTGTTCCGCCTAGCTAGAGAGTATGTACTCCTTTTCAGCCGTATCCGAGAGAGGAACCGGTTTAATTGGAAAAAAGGGTAAAGGATAATTTCTCTCTCTCTCTGTTTCTCCCACTGTCTCTCTCTCTCTCTCTCTCTATCTATCTATCTATAGCCTCTGCTCGTCTATCTGTCTACTACCCTCCGGCACAGTGGGTATCTGTCGAGGAAGTATTTGCAGGCGACTGTACAGAAACCCAATTTAGTCTGCGGTCGACTAATCCTATCCTACTACATACCATCAGTCGATAGCTTGGGGCTTAACCCTCTCCTTCTCTCTCTCTCTCTCTCTTTCTCTTTCTCTCTTGCACACATTCTCTCTCACACTCTCTTTCTATCTCTATCTCTATCTCTATCTCTATCTCTATCTCTATCTCTATCTATCTATCTCTTTCTCTTTCTCTCTCTCTCTCTCTCTCTCTCTCTCTCTCTCTCGCTCTCGCGTTTCCTCACTTTCATTCTCTCGCCTTCATTCTTTTATCACAATGATCCTCTCAAACTGTTCGAAAGGATTTGATCGCTTCGCGGAGACACATTTTTGAAAAGTTTCCACTCATCTGCTCTAACGTCCACTCATTTTCTCGCTCTCTTTCTTTCTTTCTTTCTTTCTTTCTTTCTCTCTGTCTCCTTCTCTCTTTTTTTCTTTCTTTCTCTTTACTTCCAAGATTTCACCTCGTTCGTCGCGGACCTTCTTCTTGAGACCTTTTGATCGGCCAGACCGATCGATGTACGTGAGATGATGGATTAAAAGAACCTTCCCTTTATCTCTGACTCTTGTTGTTCCTTTTCTATTCTTCCTCTTCTTCTTCTTCTTCTTCTTCTTCTTCTTCTTCATCTTTTCTTTTTTTTTCTTCCTCTCTCTATTTCTCTTTCTTTGTTTTTCTTCTCTTTTTTTATTATATTCCTTATAGCACTCCCGATTAGGAACAATTTTTAATACGAGAAAGAAAATACGTATACGCGATGTACGTATGTTGTGTCTCTTAATGACCGTGATACGATATTTTTTTTTTTTTAATTGTACAGATAAGACTGAAAAAAAAAATTAATTCGTGTTGGTTTTGCAAAATCAAGCAAAGAAAAAAAAATATATATATATATATATAAAATAAAAAAGGAAACAAGAAAGAACAAGGATCCGATTTTTTCAATTTAAACATTTTTTTCTATTCTCTTTTTTTTTCTTTTTTTTTAATCCACAGTAAGTACATATTTACATACAATATAAAAATATATATATATATATATATATATATATATACAAAACAAAAAAAGAAACAAGAAAGAACAAGAACGTGATTTTTTCAATTTCAAGGTATTTTTTTTCTCTTCTCTCTTTTTTTTTTTTAATTCACAGTAAGTACATATGTACATACAATATATATATATATATATATATATATATATATATATACACAACTACAAGGATATAGGGGACGAGGGTACTATATGTTTTCGAGTAGTTCACGTAATTGTCAACGAGAAAAACGTTCCTCCTTCCACGTTTTCTCCTTACGTTACGTTCCCCATCCACCCATCCACCCACCCCAACTGTCTCCGCCATTTCTAATTATCCGAGAACCGATCCACTAAAGCGAAGGTGGAGCAGGAGTTACGATTAGCGTCTCGTCACCGAAGACAGCGATGTGGAACGCCGCCAAGAATCCGACGAAGGTGCAAGCCGAAGGGCGGATTGGCCTCTCTGTAACTGTCTCTGAGAATTGATATAAAAAGAGACACAGAGAGAGGGAGAAAAGGACAAAGAGAGATAGAGAGGGACGGAGAGAGAGAGAGAGAGAGAGAGATAAAAAAAATACTCATCCCGTACTACATATTATCAGCTGACAGGCACACCGGGGACAGTGAATTTCCTTCGAATTTTTCGTCCGCTTAATCTGCAACCATTCTGTTGTTGCAGAACTATTATTAATGGCACTGCTCTTTTTTTATCAATTTCTACATTTCTTTTTTCTTTTTTTTTTATATATATATTTTTTTTTCTCTCTCTCTCTCTCTCTCTCTCTCTCTCTCTCTCTCTCATTTTGTTTTATCTTTTTTCATTCCTCACGTCGAAACGCGGAGACAGCACGACGTTATCTATACTCCTTTTCTCCGAATAACATGCGATTTTAGAAACGTAACACCTCTCTCTTTCTCTTACTCTCTTTCTCTCCGATTTCAACATAGTTGGCAAAACGCTTGCAAATAGTTTTCGGTAACAATTTTCCAGAGTATTTTACTGGTTAGCACATGGCGGCGCGAACGAGCGAGCCACCACGCGTTCTATCTCTCTTCTGCTCGCACAACATCTTTTTTTTTTCTCACTTTTCTTTCCTTTTTTGTTACTCGCGAAATTTCTCCGTCATGATACAAAGTAGATTTCAACGTTATTACTTGGACTCTCGTTCCTTTTTTCTTCTTTCTTTCTTTCTTTTTTTTTTTTTTTATAATTCGATAGAACGAAGGCTTTCAAAATTATTGAAATTATTTCTTGTACAAATCGTAAACTCTTTTCCTTTGAAATCGACATAATTATTCATTCTACGATTCGATCAGATTTTTATGATCGTAATTTGTTACGTTAGAAAAAAAATTTCGATTGAATTCACTCCCCGCAATTCGATCCGGAAATTTTTTCTCGAAATTTGTCACTTTTGAAGAAATATCAATTGAATTTAGTCGACGATTCGACCGGACTTTTCTCTCTTTCATTGTTATTGTATAAAAAATATGAATTAAATTTGGTCAGAATTCGATCAGAAATATTTTCTCGAAATTTGTCAGTTACGAACAAGCAAGGAATTAATTAAATTTAATTACAAAATCGATCAGATTATCCGCATGAAATTTGTCATTTTAGACAAAAGCTTTCAATTAATAATATATATGTATACATATAACATTACACACATATATACCAACATACATATAAAAACAGAAAAGAAGAAAAAATCGACCGATAACTATCATTTATTTTTTATCTTTTTTTTTCTATTCTTTTACATACATATGTATATCTGTCTATCTATATATTTATCTATATATACAT
>NC_057688.1:9320693-9333193 GCF_014466175.1 Vespula pensylvanica
TAACATTATTCCAAGTAATTTAAATTCGTACAGATTTCCGTATCATCAATCGGTTAAATAGCTTGGATCAATGGATCGATCGATCCACAAAATTCTCGATAGAATCTGATGTAAATAACGAAGATCGAATTTACAATTCATCAAGAATTACTATTGATATTAAATGAAATTTTTATTATCGAAATTTATTATCCCGAGTTGATCTCTCTCTCTCTCTCTCTCTCTCTTTCTTTTTTCGTTTTTCTTTTTTTATTTCTTTTACAAACGCGCCCTCGCACGAAAATAGACAAAAGTGCTTCATTATTAAGAAACCGCGTAGGTATTCGTACCATGGCCAGAAAGAGGAGAACTTTTAAAAGCTCGAGAAGTAGCATCTTTCGAATTTCTTTTACTCTTACTAGGTATCTTTCGAAACTTTTATCGAGCTTGAGAACCCTCCTTTTCCGAAGATATTTTCTACTTGTTCTTCTCTCTCTCTCTCTCTCTCTCTCTCTCTCTCTCCTTCTCTTTTTCTTTTACTCTCACTCTCACTCTCATTCTCTCTCTCAATTTCCTTATATATATATATATATATATATATATATATATATATATATATTGCGATTGAAGAGAACGCTACTTACCGTAGATCGACTCGTAGACGTCTAGAAAAGATTCTAGAGCGGAATTAGAATCGACGTTTTCACAGATTTCATTGACGACTATCAGCCAGAAATGAAACTCGACGTTTAAAGTCTCTTGTCTGTGCTCGTTTGCCTTGAAACTTGTTTCTTTGCAACACCCTGTCTTTCCTTCCTTTTTCTATTTTTTTTTGTTTTCTTTTTTGTTTTCTTACTTTTTTTCCTTTTTTCCTCCCTCGCTTAAACGGAAACGAAAAGGACGAGAAGATGGAAAGTAATAAAAAAAAAAAAAAAAAAAAAAAAAAAGAAAGAAGAAAGAAAGAAATTAAAAGGACGAAAGAACGAAAGAGAGAAAAGAAAAGAAATACGTAGTAAGTACGTACATACGTACTTACATACGTATATACGTACGTACGTATGTATAATACATACAATCGATTTTAGATAATCGATTCATAAACGTTAGCACGTAATCAAAGATTTACCACAAACCGTGTCTCGCTACGAACGATGATAACATTATGATCGTAATACCAATGATGGTTGGTGTGGATTAACCATGGCAATTGCATTACCTCACTGCTGCCCATATCATCATCGGCTTAGATAAGCTTATACAAGTGCGACACGTTTTTGTTCGCGTTAAATCGCGACAATTTTTCTTCTTTTCTCTATCTTTATCCTTTTTCCTTTTTTCCTTTTACTTTTACTTTTTTCTTTTTTCTCTCTCTCTCTCTCTCTCTCTCTCTCTCTTATCTTTCTCTCTTCGTCAACCTTATGAGAAAGCAATTATGGACGATGATTATGAAGACTTTTCAACGACGTCGAAGTACGTCCTAATGATCTATACGAGAATTACGACGTACACCCGGTATCAAAAATGCTTCCGTACGAAAATTCGTGTCGAAGAAGAGAAAAGAGGAAAAGAAAAAAAAAAAGAATAAATAAATAAATAAAAGAAAGGAGAAACAAAAAATGTTCGAATTAACCCGTAAGAAAAAAAAACTCAACGAACGACCTTGAACGCGCGACCAGGCGTTTGAGAAAAATAAGAGAGGAATAGAAAGAAAAGAAGGAAAGGAAAAAAAAGAAGCAAACGAAGAAACAAATAAAAAGAAAAAAAGAATGCAAAAGGAAAGAAAAGACACGAAGGAAAGATCGATCGATCACTTAGGAAATATCGTAGGAAATATCATGGTATCGTGTTTAAACATTGAAGTCCCTGGAAATGGAAAGTACCCGAGTTGATACCAAATCACATGTGCATTCTCTCTCTCTCTCTCTCTCTCTCTCTCTCTCTCTCTATCTCTTGCGATTGGCATCGCCCTCAAAATAGTCGTGCGCAACGTGGGACACGATTCGCACAGAAATTATCCGGCATTTCGAAAGCCTTGGATTACCCTTATCGCGTAGGCTAAATTCGAGCCAAGCCTCAACCCCCGAATGCCAGTACCCTTCCGCTGGCAATACAACCCTTCCTTCTCTCTCTCTCTCTCTCTCTCTCTCTCTCTCTGTGTCTCTCTCTCTGTCTCTCTTTTGTGAGGATTACCTGTCCTCCTGCATAGTAACGTTGGCAGAGAAATCCTAACTCGAAACACGCATTCTATAGCAGAGCTTATGGATAGGGCAACGAGCGTAACGTTTACACGCACCAGAAACAACGAAGCGTGCTTCAGCTTCGCGTGAATGTCCTCTCTCTCTCTCTCTCTCTCTCTCTTATTCATTCGCTCACTCGCACTTTCCTATCCTACCTATGTACTTATATATATATATATATATATATATATATATATATATACACGTACCTATGTATGTATGTATGTATGTATGTATGTATGTATGTATGTATGTATGTATGTATACCGATATGCTATGAGTAGAGAAAGCGTATTCACCTATATGCTCGCGGTTATCCGAAAATGAACGCGCGACGTTGCTCGACCAAGTAGCGAAGCTAGTTCGAAGCCAGACGAGGTAGGTATAACGACGCCGCGGATTTCACTATACCATAGAAATCTCTATAGAATCGGGTTTTCCCTTATCCCAAGAAGTACAGTATATGTCGCGTTGCGTTATTCGATTAAAATCTAAATATTTCATGGTTACGTCGATTAATTTATCCTACGCATTCGTATCTTTTTCTTCTTTTTTTCTTCTTCCTCTTTTTCCTTCTCTCTCCTACTTTTTCTTTTTTCTTATCTTCTTTTTTGGCTTTTCTTACATACGAATTATTTCGAAATCGATATTAAGTTACCTGTTGATTTTTTTTACCTACGCCATATCGAATTTTTTGTAGTATCCTTGTCAAGATTCTTATTTTCTTAAATCCAACTTTCTCCGTGTCGATGAATTTCATCTTACGCATTTTTTCCTTTTCTATGAATTTTTGTTTAAGTCCATATTGAAACTCGAATTTTTCGATCTACCGAATCCTCCGAAAGAGGAATAAAATGTTTAGGATGATCGTTGCGTACGATCGATCGATCGAAAATAATTTCTAGATTGTTAGATCGATATCGATGATATTATATTCTGTGATAAGTACTTTGAAAAAGAAAAGAAAAAAAAAAAAAAAAAAGAGAGAGAAATGAACAAGAGAAGAAATAGATATTATTTCGATCGATGGTGAAAATCGTTGTAAATCAAATTGGAGAGTTACGAATTCGTTTGAAAATAATAAACGGAAGAAGAGCTTTATAGATACGTAATATCGATTACAAAATTGAAGGGTCCTTCATTCCTGTAGATTTACGCGTAACCGAGTGCTTATTAATGAGAACGATCAGCGGACCGTCATTAAGGAAGAACATGTCTAGTCCCCAGGGCTTAATTACGCCTCTGCTCCTCCTGTTATTATTACTGCGACTATTAGAGCGACTATTATGACCGAATTCAACGTAGGTTCAAACCCCCCTTTCATCTTCACCTCTCAGCTCTACTCCCCCTTACTGATGTCCCTAACATCTGTTATGTAAGATCAACGAATCGTTTGGAAAGTGATTGACAAATTAAATCGAATCTTATTCAAGATTCTTACGAAAAGGGACGTGATCCGGTATTAACAAAATCTGACGATTATATTAATTCTTATTACGATGACGATTAATTCTATTAGAGATTTATTGAGTCGTTTGTTGAACCTTTTTTTTGTTCTTTTCAAATTTTTATTGATCTATCGGATATCCGAATATGTTTTATGAAAAAAGAAAAAATATATATATATATATAACAATATATTTATATATTTATATATACATATATAATAATCCTTAAATATAATATTAATATACAAATATATATATATATATATATATAAACTCTCTCAACCCCCTTTATCTGACTTATCACAAAATACAAATTTTCATTATCTCCTAACGAGAAAGATCACTTTAAATTAGATTAATCTACAAAATAAAATTTCGAATCGTTATATCGATGATATTACAAAAACGCTATTAGCAATAGCAACGAGGTAATTACTCATAAGATCGCCGTGCGGTTTCGTTACGTCTAAGGGACAAAAGCGTTTAATGGTGCGAATATCGTTTGGCACTTAAAAGATACCACATAAATTTTGGCACAGCCAACTCCCCAGGTATTCTTAATTCAGCACCGTGACTTTAGCTGTGTCTAGCTAAAGTGGATTACATACCCGCTATGTTACGGTATGTAATGGTGGTGGTGTTGACGGTGGTGGTAGTGGTGGTGGGTGTTGTTCCCTCGCTCGACCTTGCTATACTGCATAGGACATGACGTGGTCGCACGATACTCCATAATAGCTTCGCACATTCGTTATTCTTTCTCTTTCGTAATTGTCTTTTTTTTTTCATTTTTTGCTTTGCTTTGTTTTGTTTTTGCTTTTGTTTCTTTCTTTCTTTTTTCTTTTCTTTTCTTTTCTTTGTCCAGCACATTCAGAACTATTAAAGATAAAAAAGAAAAAAGAAAAGAAAAAAAGAGACGCGAAAAAAAGAGGACTCGTAAATATGATTTAATGCTCTTACAGTAACCATTTTATATATGAGTCGGTGATTCTAAAAGTAACTTAAAGTTATATACATATATATATATATATATATATATATATACATATATATGATTAATCGCGTACTTAAATCTAATAATATCAAAGTAATAATAATACGTTTAATAAAATGATTTCTTGAATCATCTTGACTCGTCTCTACACACAAAGTATTTCATAGTTCCTCATAGTAATCATAGTTCTATTATAGAAATTATTTGAATAATAATTAATTCGTTCAAATGAAACATTGGATCTTATAAAATATTTTTTGACTTTTCTCTTTTTCATTTTTCACATTTATAATTATTGAATTTTGCTGTTATCAACCTTTAATAACATTCGTGTATCTCGAATCGACATAATGTGTGCAACGTTTGATACCACCAAATATTGTACATACCTACTACTCGTCGAATAAATTTCATCGTTCGTTACGTCCCCAACTCCCCAAGTCCGTGAATAATAATAACCTGTATTTGCTTTACGAATGGCCACGGAATGGCGGAGGTAGAAAATGGTCTGGCAGAAAATCGGGGCTTTTAATGAAAACGTTAAATAGGTCAGTGTACTCCGGTAACTATTATCTCTAGCGTCGATAGTGATGGCAAGCCTACATGCTATTGGTCCCGGTTAACGACCGTAACAACGTTATTATTCGGAACATTTACGTTTTCCAGTTATTGGGGCTCATCATTTGCGGCATTGTTTAATAGAAGTAGTAAGTAACTATTTGATAATGTTACTCTTAAATTCTTTTCTTCTTTTTTCTCTTTTCGATAAAAAAAAAAGAAAGAAAGAAAGAAAGAAAGATTGATTCCTAAATATTATTAAAATTCACAATCATCGATATATATATATATATATTATATATAAATTCTTGGATATATAATATATTTTTAATGACGAACCAATGTGTTGGTAAATTATATATATATATATTTTTTCTAAGTTTAATAAAAGGAAAGACGCATCATCGACTTTAACGTTCACGATCTAATACTTAAATATTGTACTTTAATTATTCTAAATATTCTTTCGGAGAAATTAATAACGATTCGTACTACTTTTTAATCCCTTACAAACGATGTTATTATATTCTACATTCTATTTAGATAAGTTTGTAATATTTTATTTAAACGTTGAATTATTCAATTAGTTACTAATCTATATATATATATACACACACATATATATGTTTATAAATAGATATCATTAATGGGTCGCAATCGGAAATAAGTTAAACATATTGCGGTGTCTCTTATAGGGAAATAATAGTTGCCTGTAGCCTTCTATCTAGTAGCTAGGAGGTAAATGGAAATATGTTCGATATTAATTATAATGAGATTGCTAGACGATCGAAGTTCTCAAGTGGCTATCGACATCGACGAGTAGGAAGAGTCGTCTCTAAACTTGCTCGCTGAGCGAAATATTCCAACGGGTAGGCTACCGTTGGCACTATGCTACCTAGAGATAGGTAGTTAGGTAATACATATGTATATACTTTCGTCGAGAAATTTTATGACGTGTAGTATAACCTTCCTGGTCGATGATAGTAGAGACGTTAATAGGACATTATCACGAAATTGCTTGGGTTGTTGATTTTCTTTGTTTTTTTGTGCCTTCTTCTTTTTTCTTTCTCCTTTTTCTCGCTAAAGACTATTATATTGTTTTATAACGGATGATGCATTTATCGGTCGAGTAGAAGACAAAAAAAGAAGAGAAAGAAGAAGAAGAAGTAGGACGAAAAAAAAAAAAGAGAGAGAGAAAACTAATCTATATCGGATGTTAACGAGAAGAGTTGGAAGGTCTCTTAATTCTCTACTCAACTATCACGACCTTGTAACGAATTTACTTTTGTACCGATTTAAATACGGACGAAGAGAAACGTAGGAACGATACGAACGTTTAGGAAATTTCCAAGATATTTTTAAGATATGTATTTCTTAACGAGAGACGTCAAATAACCAGGAGCAATTGTTAAAAGAATTTCATGCGACAAATCCTTTGGATGTTGTGACCGCAAAGAACGTAAGGGAGAAACGGATAGATAGATGGACAGAGAGAGAGAGAGAGAGAGTGAGAGAAAGAAAGAGAGAGAGAGAGAGAGAGAGAGAGACAGAACACGTGGTGGAACGAGAGAGAGTGTGTATGGCTAAAGTGGATTACATATTGCTGTCCCAGCTTGCATCGTCCCGTATATCGCTTTGGCCCAGCTGGCCTCCCAGGTAAATCGAATCACCTCTAACCTGAACGAAGTTATCCTTCTCGTCTCCGACAATTTCCGGGACTGAGTGTACACGCACTTTGCCGCATACGTCGACCGTCTACGTATATGTATGTGTGTATATTGTGTGTGTGTGTGTGTGTTTTGTATGTGTGTATATTTGTGTGATGTGTGTGTATATATATATATAATGTATAGATGTATAGATATATGTATATGTATATATTGCTGCTGTACCAAGAGAACGAAGCGGCTGGATACGTTCGCACGCATTAGAGGCGGCTGCCGGCTAAACGCGAAGTACATAAATAAACGCTAGACTATGCGGGAGTTCCTGCTTGTTCGTTGCTTTAATGAAGAACGTTAGTGGAGAGAAGTGCTCGATTCATTGGTATGTATCTACTAACGTAAGAAATACATTCCTTTCTTTTCTTTTCTTTTTTTCCCCCTTTTTTTTTCCCTTCGTTTGTTACTTTTTTTTTTCCTTCGTCTTTCCACTTTTTTCTGTTTTCCTTTCTATTCTTCTCTTTTTTTCTTTTATTTCTTTTTGTCTTCGTAAAACTATTCGTGTCTTCTCCGACGAATGAGGAAAATGATGGCTAAGTATATTGAAATCTTTCTAGGGGGAAAACAAATGCTATTGAAATTCCGTCGATTTCTTTCGCGAATGGGAAATGTATCAACGAGAACATGAAAATAAAAAGATGTGTATATATATATATATTTTTTTTTTTTTAAAAAAGATATGTTTATAAATATATACTTATATAAATGTTTATATGTATATATCTGTATTTAAAAAGATGTATATATATATTTTTTTTCTAATTTTTTTTTCTTGAAAAAATATTCATTAGAATGTATTTGTCTACTAACGTAAGTAATACATACCAATCGTTTTTTTTTTTTTTTTTTTTTTTTTTTTTTTTTTTTTTTTTCTATAAAACATTCGTACTCTTCTAAACGACGAGGAAAATGACGGCCAGGAATATTGAAATCTTTCTGGAGGGAAAGGGGGAAATGCAATTGAAATTCCGTCGATTTCTTTCCGCCAACAGAAAACCTATGCAACGAGAAGTAAATCATAAAATATACATTTTTGTTCTTTCTGTCTCTCTCTCTCTCTCTCTCTCTGTTTTTTTTTCTTTTTTTGACTGTTCTCGGAAAAAAATATTCATTACAATGAGATAATAAATCGAGTATAGTAAATAGCAGAGAAAAGTGTTCGATTCATTGGAAATATGTCTATTTACGAACTAAACGAACGATATATATTCCGTATCTCTATGTTTACATAAAATATTCGTATTTTCTAAGCTACGAATAAAAAAACAAAAAACGATTTGGAACATTGAAATCTTTCTGACGAAACAAACGCAATTGGTATTTGTCGGTATCCTTGACAAACGGGAAAATATATCTTCGAGAAAAAAAGAAACAATAAAAAAAGAAAAAAGGCGCAGTTTATTTCTTTTTTCCTGTTTATTTTCTTCTTTGAAAAAAAAAAAAAAAAAAAAAATAAATAAAAGAAGAAACAAATATTCGTTATGACAGACGATAAATTAAGTGCAATGAATGGAGAATAGGTGCTGGAAATGTATGTACTCGTATATACTCAAATTTATATCAATGGAGAAAAATACATTTTGTAGCTACAAAATATTCGTATTTTTTAAACGACGAACAAAGTTATGACAGGAACATTGATATCTTTCTAGGTAACAAATGCAATTGAAATTTGCCGTGTATAAATTGAGACGTACGGGAACATAATCTCCCAGTGAAAAGCGACTTGTCACCTGTGGCGATTCGCTGGAGAAAATGGCTGTTGATACGACGACGTCTCTACGTTTCTCTCTCTCTCTCTCTCTTTCTCTCTCGTGCCAGTTTCCTAGGGAGTTTAATTAGTTTCACTCATACGTGGCTCGGTATCTACGTGTTTGGCGTATTTTCGTGGTAAATTTCGAGCGAGTGTAAGAGATAAAGCAGATAGACAAAAAAAAAGAAAGAGAGAGATAGATAGAGAGATAGATAGATAGATAGATAGATAGATAGATAAATAGATAAATAGATAGAAGAAGAAAGAGGAATAGAAATTACGTTATATCCTCGGCGACGTACGACCTACTACGATCTCTATCCTTTGCTTCTTTTCTATATAAACCTTACTTCGCTAGAAATTATTATTATGAAATCGTCGTGCGTTAGATCGTGTCTCACGGACTCATTATGCGGACTCTAATTAGGACACGAACTCGGAAAGCACTCTAACGAGTAGTAGACGAGGTAAAAAGATATATATATATATATATATATATATATATATATATATATATTATGTATAGAGAGAGTGAGTGAAAGAGAGATAGATAGAGAGGAGAGAGAGATAGAGAGAGAATTAGATGGAACGAGTAGAATAAGAGAGTAGAGAAAGCGTGGGGTTAAGATGATATACGATATTTGTTCATTTTCCTGACCTCAATGTCACCGTACGAGCACGTGTTTATTACGAGCATTTTGTTCATTGATGTATAATTTTTCACGCGAATGTGCGTCCTTGTATTTTCACTTGCATCGGAGAAAGACGAACATAGAGAAAAAGAGAAAGAGGAAGAGAGAGAAAGAATATGATCAACTTTTCGTCGTGTTCAAGATTTCCTCCTTTTTTCTTTCTATATCAGTCCTTTGTCCTTTCAAGATTACTTGCATCGACGTAGACTTCTCGGCGACAACTTCTACAGAGACTCTTTGTTGGTTATATGATATATAATATATAATATATAATACAGTATTTCTCTTTCTTTTTCTTTTTTTTGCCCGTCTTAAAATTTGTAATACGTCTTAGTTCTAATCGAATCGTTTTACAACGTTATTTGTCTAATCTGTATGATTTAATTATTAATTGTTACGTGGTACGACCAGTATAGCGTAGAAAAAAAAAAAAATGATACATTTTTAATTATCCAGTCATTAGATATTTATATCACGTCGTACGATTTACATTTATATACGCAGATTAGATCGCAAATGATACGAAGTTTTTAGACGAATACGAATATAGCTTTGCTTCGTCGAATTTTTAATAAAATTTCATATAATATGATTTCGTTATAATTATCGATCTAGATAATATATAAATTTTGATATGTTTACGTATCTATATGTTCCTATGTAAAGACGAATAATATTAAATTAATTATGAGAAAAATTATATGGATTACTTACTCAATCTTATCGCGTAGATCCGTACACCTCGAACTGTTCGATGATACTGAATATTTCTCTGTTTCTTTCTTTGTTGTCCTTCTTGTCCTCCCTATCGTTGTTTATCTCTTTAATCTCCTTAATAATATTTCTTGGAAATAGATATCTCAATTCTAATATACACATGTTGTTATGCGTCATTTCTCTCTCTTTTCTCTCTCTCTCTCTCTCTCTCTTTCTCTCTCTCTCTCTTTCTCTATTTCTCTCTCTATTAAATCCTTGTTTAATGTTTTTAAAAGGAGATAGATATATCTATAGGTATGTACTTAGACGAGAGTACAAAACGAATAATAAAATAACAGTGTATTATTCTTTTCTAATTCGTAGAACTCTTGAAAAGTTAATAAATATTAATAAGATCGTATTAGTATAGGAGATATCAATATAGATACGTAATAAACATATACGTGTACGTGCGTATAGTTGAATATCGATTTTAATAAAATACGAGATACGATCGATGACGATTAATTAATTAACGAATAACTGTTGATTTTTTGTTAAATAGATACATACGCAATTTCTCTCTGTTTTATCTATAGTCGTGCGTTACAAAATATATGGTTGATATATCGGATAATAAAATACTTGTAATGTAATAATAAAATAATGAAATAATGAAATACCTTTAAAAAATATAATTAATCTCATTCGGTATATTTCTATAAATTTATATTGCGTTTATATCATGTATGATTAATAAATAATTGAAATCAAATATTATATTTATTCTCGCGTTATAGTCGGGAATAATCGGAAATGATCTTTAGAACGAGACAATCCGAAAAATGGAAAGTACAAATTTTGAATATATATATATATATATATATATTGCGTGTGTGTGTGTGTGTGTGTGTGTGTATAGAGGAGAGAGAGAGAAAGAAATGTAGAGAGAAAAAGGGAGAGAGAGAGAGAGAGAGAGAGAGAGAGAGAGAGAGAGAGAGAGAAAAAAAAAGTCGACATAGCGAAAGTTTCGATCTATATATGGAAACAAACGATCTATATAAATATTCGAGAAGAGACATTGACCTGTATAATTTATTTGAAAAAGTAAAAAAGAAAAAGAAACTGACCTACAAAATTTCTTGGAAAAGACATAGACGACCAAAAAAGAAAAGAGGATAATAAAAAAAGAAGAAAAACAAAGCTGTCTCGCCTGCTTGCACACAGACATTGCACACATGCACGCGTATGTCTAACAGAGCAATGGTGAGCTTTCGTAAGTATTTTATATGTATCTGTTTTTTCACGACGACATGAAATTTAATTTTATAAATATATATACATACATATATATATATATATATATATATATATATATATATATGTACGCATTTTTTAAAATAAATGCTTTTTATTTCATTGAGAATTTATAAGTCACGTAATTTTGTCTTTCTTTCTTTTCTTATTTTCTTTTTTTTTGTTTCTTTTTCAAAAGAAATAAAAGATTCATGGAAACGTCAAAAAATGGACAACACTTTATATTTTATAACGAATCGAACGAATTATTAATAACGTAATAAAATGAAACGTAACTTTTTCAACATTTAATATTAAATTCAAACGAAACGAATCGGGCGGCTAGCCTACGATAAAGCGAGCTTTTTTATATTTGAATAATTCGTAATACCTTGTTTTTCTCTCCCTATCTTTTTTTTTTATTATTTTTTTTTTTTTTTGTTTTCATAAAAGTTCTTTTATAGTCATCTGCAGTGTATTTACAATATTAAAGTATTCGTGTTCCGTTTGAAATAAAATAATTTTATGGATTTAACGATTAATGTTACTGAATTATTATATGTTATTTAAATTGTAAAATAAAATTTGCTCGGATTTCGTTCATCAAATTTAACGAAAATTCATCAAAAGTTGCTATCGTAATGTATTAAGGTATCTATTTTAATTGAAGTTTCGCTTTTTCTACTTTTTTTCTATTTTTTCTTCTTCTTGTTTTTTTTTTTTTTTTTTTTGTTTTTCCGTCGTAAACTCTTTTCCGCTTCATTCTATTTGATTTGATTTGATATTTGATTGTTATCTTTATTTTTAGTTTCTCCTTTTTTTTTCCTTTTTTTTTTCTTTTTTTTTTGTCTCATCACCACCAACGTCATCATCACAATTCACGGAGAAAGTTTTGGAAAAATTTGCATGAAATTTTTATTCCCCCGGAAATATTATTACGGATTTCCATTTACAGATTCGACGACCGCGCAACGCTTTACTATCGAATTTTTATTTCTCCGAGGCTCATACGTCAGTAAACGCATCCGCACGCGTATATGCACGTCGAGTTATCGGCCATGTTTTGCGCTCTTTTTGTTGTCCCGATATTCGTCGTCATCGTTGTTGACATGTCGTCCTTTCGTTCTTT
>NC_057688.1:9340693-9353193 GCF_014466175.1 Vespula pensylvanica
GGATGAAGCTTGGATTAACGAAACATTATGCTCCTTTTTTTACGTTCACCCTTATTCTTATTCTTATGCCAACGAGAGAAGAAGCCTTTTGGAAGATATCTTTTTCCCCTCTTTTTTCGTTATTCCTCTTCTTCCTCTCCTTCATCGCCCTTTTCTCCTTCTCCTCCTTCTTTCTTCTTCTTTTTCTTCCTCCACCTTTTTCCTTCCTTCCCTTGATAACTCCATTTTAAGTGGCCCCTCGATTACGGCGTACCTCTGAAATATGTCGCGACTCCGGATGGGCCACTTGGAATTCAACCGCTTCTAAGAACCCACGAAGACTCTTTATTTCTTTTCTTTTCTTTTCTTTTCTTTTCTTTTTCTATTTTTTATTCTTCCTTTTTTTTTTTTTTACTCTTATAATTCTTCCGTTTCTTTTTTTTTCTTATTATTCTTCCATTTCTTGTTTCTTCTTCTTCTTCTTCTTTTTTTTTTATCCTTCTATTTGTTAACCTTCTATTTCTTTTTCTTCTTCTTCTTCATTTTATTCTTCTCTTTGTTAATTTTTTATTTTTTCTTCTATTAGTTCTTCTTCCATTTTTTCTTATTCTTTTCGTTTTTGTTCTTGTTCTTATACTTTTTCTTGAGTATGTAGACTGCTGAGTAAAACGTTTCGAGGAAGGATCGCGAAGAAGAATCGAAGCGTTCGTGCGAACAGCGTCCAACGATTCTTTCAAATAGTCAAATTATCCCTTTCTCTTTTCGTTGTTATTTCAAATCAAAAATTGTATTATTCGATTGCGCATACATGTATATCAAGTTCGCGATACATTGATCTTTTTATACATTAAAAATGAAAAATCATTATCCTCTCTCTCTATCGAGTTTTATAAAATTATTACTTTTTCAGTTGTTATTTCGAACAGCAAATTTTCTTTATTAGAGAATGACTAGGTTATTTTTTACTTCGAAAAGAAGTCAAGGTTATTGATATCAGAAAACAGCGGGATAAGCAATTACGATAAAAATGGAATTGAATCGAGAAGATAAGAATGAAAATGGCTGATAGCTGAAGGAAAATTCAAGAAAGAAAAAAAGAAAAAAAAAAGGAGAAAAAAGAGAGAAGATTTTCTACGGTTTCCAGAGGTTTAGAAGACGAAGACGAATTAACCCGAGGGCAAACGTGTTTGCCCCTATTCCATGGGAACACAAAGGACCCGTTAAAAGAAGATGGTTACAAGTCGCCGTAGGCTCGAAAGAAAATATCGAGAACAGACGTGTCCCACGTTCAACCACCTCATGGGACATCCTCGCAAACGACTAGGTAAATCGATAACGAAATCAACTTCTTCCTCTGATCCCTAACTTTTATAGCTCTACCTTTTCCTTTTTCCTATCGAAAGGTATCGAAGATATAGATCAGAAGAAGCCGAAAGCGAAGAAGAAAAGGAAGAAGAAGAAGAAGAAGAAAAAAAAACAACAAAAGGAAAAAAAAGAAAAGAAAAAAAAAATAAAAGTCACAATTGGGTATGTATATAGGTGTTACGTATATAGGTACACGTGTATATACATAGGTAGCTGTAATTTTCGTGGAATCGAAGAGTCGTTGTATTGGCTGTAAAAGAGGAGGAGGAGGAGGAAGAAGAAGAAGAAGAAGAAGAAGAAGGAAAAAAAGAAACGAAAAACTATAAGAGAATCGGGGGATGAAAAAGGGAAGGGTGAGAAAAAGGGTACTAGAAGTGTAAAAAGGGTAGACGAGGTGATGATGGTGGTAGGGTAGGGTTCGTTGCGTATACGTACATACATACATACATACATACGTACGTATATATATTCTTTGTGTACACATATATATAGACAGATATATACGTGTAGCAAACCTAAAGCCACCAAAGTCAAATAGGAGCGGTGACGTAAGAGGTACGAAAAGGAAAAGGAAAAGTAAGTAGGTGGTAGTGGTGGTGATAGTGGGAGCTGGTCTTGGGAGTTGGAGAAGGGTTGGTGGTAGGTTGGTTCTATGCGGACTGAATTGTAAACCGGACTGAACTTTTCGCCTTCTTTTCTGGTCGTTGCCCGAGGATGGGATGAAGTGGGGTCGAAAGTGGTGAGAGGATGAAGTTCGTTCCTTCTTTAAATTACATTTGGCCACTCGTTTGGCATCTCCCTTTACCTCTCGCTATCTCTCCTCTTCTCTTTTCTACTATTTTCTTCTTTCTCTTTTCTTTCTTACTAGCTCTCTCACACCAGTTTCGCACATTCACATCACCCACTCGACGAATGAACGAATGAACGAACGAACAACCGAGGGAAAAGGCCTGAGAGGAAGAGGAATTCATTTTACGAGCTACTCCTTATCCATCTTTTACGGTTAATCCTAATGTTCCCTATCTTTCTCTCTTTCTCTCTCTCTCTCTCTCTCTTTCTCTTTGTTCATCTCTGTCTCTCTAGCTACTGCCTATCTCTTGGGAACGGTTTCAATGAAAATTCGAATTTGCATCGAGATACACGATCGGGCTGTATCGTGCTTCGGGTATCGTGATAGAATCGAATCTACTTCTCTCTTTCTCTCTCTCTCTCTCTCTCTCTCTCTCTCTCTCTCTCTCTCTCTCTCTTTATCTATCTATCTCTTTATCTCTTTCATACTGACGAGCATGAAACTCGACATCAATGTTTACCCGATCGACGATAAATATTTTATTACGTCATTATGTCCCGGGACATGCATAATCGTAACACGATCGATCAAAGTTTTTCCTTCGTTAATCGTTTGAAAACTCGTTCGAATTACAAATTTCTATACATGTATCACCTACACATGTAATCTACATACACGCTTACCTATATATATATATATATACACACATCTATATTATAGTGGATGTTTCATTTAATTCGACCGTCCGAAATACTTTTTATTGATTTTCTCTCTCTCTCTCTCTCTCTCTCTCTCTCTCTCTTTTTCATATCCAACTGAAATCAATATTGCTATTAACGAAGATTAATACTTTGATGATTTCGTATCAATGAAAACATACAATGATAATAAAAAATAATATATGCCGAGTATGAGAAATTTCATCAGACGTAGAAGGATCAACATAGAAGTTGGTATTTCTCTAGCTACCTAAGTAGGTAGGACGATAAGGATGGTACTATGGTAGTAGCACATGGTTAGTTATAGACTTATTTGATATGCTTCCGTGATAAAAGAATACCGAGATCCGATAGAATCTACACCGTTATTTGCTCGATTTTATCGCTTCGAAGCACTGCCGAGGCATCGTACAGCACCAATTTCGTTTTATCGATATATATATATATATATATATATATATATATATATGTATATATGTATATATGTATAGATATCTATATATATAAAGGTTAAGTCTGGAAACAAGTAGGAAGCACCCCTTTCACTCTCACACCCTTACAGCACGATCGATCTTAATGTTTAATCAGTACTCTCCTCACGTGGTTCTACCTCGCTTATGCTTCGAAATATTTACTTAAATTATCTCCGAGGTTACTTTACTACGTGCAACCACCTCTTCCCACGGTGAAAACACTTTGCACCCTTTACACCCTTCACGGCTTCCAGCAGCCAGGGGGTAGAACGCGATTCAATTTCGATAGTCAACGAGGCTCCCGCGAGTTCGACCATCACCGGCCGCTTCCAGCTTTATCAAATTGATTTCACGCGAATATTCGATCTGGCAGCACACACACACACACTCTCTCTCTCTCTCTCTCTCTCTCTTTCTCTTTACGTTCTCTCCAAATTCTAAAGAGAGAGAGAGAGATGATGGAAGTGAAGAACTAGACGAGCTGGAAATTATCAAATTTTAAGGGATGAAATTTGTAACAAACAAATTGCCAGTATATTAAAGAAAATGAATCGTCGTTTCTTTCTTTTTTATTATTATTATTATTGTTTATTATTATTATATTAATATTTAATTTATTATATTGTATTTTACGTTTATTATATTAATATTTTTATTATTGTTGTTGTTGTTGTTGTTGTTGTTGTTGTTATTATTGTTTTTTTCTGTCTTCATAGCGACATCGTATTGTTTTATTCGCTCTTAAAAATGAGTTGTCATTAAATTGCGACTAAGTTGGACATCGTGATTTTTTTTTCTACATTCGCTGAGTTTATATTGCACGGCAAACGTAAACGCATACGTAGCTAGTATTGGATATGCAATCGGTTTTAATCTCAAAAAGAAATATTTTTTCTTTCCCTTTTTTCTTTTTCTTTTTTTTTTTTTTTTTATTTTCTTTCTCTAACGTCGATCGATAAACGCGGTCTAGGTTACACATTTACTTCTCTTCTTCTTCTTTTTTTTTTTTCTACTTTCCTTTAATTATACATGCACATAATAATTATACTTGTGCGATAAATAAAATAAATTAATATTTTCTCTTTTTTCTCTCTTTTCTTTTTTTCTTCCCTTTCTTTCGGTTTATAAATAACGAATGACCGTGCAAATAAATATTTGTAATTAATTAATAATATTTGATTTTGTTCGGACATTTTTTTTTCTTTTTTGTTCTTTTTTTTTTTTTTTTTTTTTTACAATAATTGGAATATGTCTATACCTTTGTAATTATTTGCTGGAGTTATATGATGTAACATACATGACGGTACAACGACTAACACTGTGATGTATCGATCAGGATAAATTAATTCTTAATTTTGCGAGATACATACGTAGAGATTTATCTCGTGAGACACGTTCGAGTTTTTACAATTCCATCGAGATAGTCGAACGGAATGTCGACGAAGCTTTTGCAAGAAATTACGTATTCGTTGAGAGAATTTACAGTGGACACATGCTATTGTTAAACCAAATCCCTGGAAAGTCGAGAATTAAATAAAAAAGAAAAAAAAAATAAATTAATAGAAGAAATTTTTTTTACCAGGAAAAAGAAATATATATATATATATTCAATGCCGCGAAACGTCAGATTTGCTTTTCGAAAGAGGATCGTTATTATAGCCGAATGAAACGATTGTTTACGCACGCTCATTGTATCAATTTATTTTTCATATTTCTAAACAAAATTTTATTACGTGAAACTTAATAATAATAATAATAATAATAATAATAATAATAATAATAATATATATATACATGCATAGAGATGTAATATTATTTTATCATTATTATTTTACTGTATTCCGTATAATCATTTTACGCGGTATAATATTATGTTGTTACTGCGCGTATGCACTAATATTATACGATTTTATAATTCTATATATTACTATATAATATTACTAGATAATATATACTTTATAATAAAAAGAATTATCATTATCATATTTGACACATAATAATAATAACAACAATAATAATAATAATTTATTAATACACTAATAAATTATCGATCCTATCAAACAAAATGATAATTAATTATATTACTATAGAATAGAAACGTCGACGGATAAAAACAATTCGTACGAATGAAAGCTAAACGCTATGACTTTATACGTCCTTCTTGAAAATGATTCAAAAACTAACGAACAGAACGGCAAGAGAAAAGAAAAAGAGAGAAGAAGAGAAAAAGAAAGCTAGAGGAAAAAAAAAAAGAAAAGGAAAGGAAATAAAGAAAATGGAAACGGGTTTTCAGGAAGGAAGGAAGAAAGGGTTATTTTCGTAGGTCGATATTACCAGCGGCAAAGTAAAACAATAATATGGTTGACTTGCGTTCACCGAGGGGATGGTTGGGGTTGAATGCATAAAGATGAAGCTTTCGTAAGCAAGCAGAAAGAGAAAGAGAGAAAGAGAGAGAAAGAAAGAAAGAAAGAGAGAGAGAGAGAGAGAGAGAGAGAGAGAGAGAGAGAGAGAGAGAATGAGTACGCGCACGAAACTAACAAAACTTGGTGGCCCGCGGGCTGAGATCTCTCTTTCTCTTTCTCTCTTATATATACACATACACACACACGTACACACGCATGCACATGTACACATATAAACTCATTCTGTCTCTCTCGTACTCTCTCATACTCGTAGCTAGTTCGATACGCACACGAAAACCCAAAACGTAGCCCTGAGGCTGGAAGCGTTGTTAACCCTTTAAGCGAGCTAAGTGACTTTAGTCACGCCGCAATTCATGCACCAACGTTGAAAACTATTTCCCACGTGGATCATCGTTAAGAATAATCGGACATTTTCGATTACTCTTTTCTTTCTTTCTTTCTTTCTTTCTTTCTTTCTTTCTTTCTTTCTTTCTCTCTTTTCCTAACTCTTTTTTCTATTTGTTTTTTATTCCTTGTAACTTTTTACTTTGTATTTCTCAATTCGTCATTTCCTAAGATAGCTATTTATTTCATTGAATATTGATGTATTGAGGGAGGAGAAATCGAGACTTCCAGAAGAAAAAACAAACAAGAAAAAGAAAGGAGGGAAAGAATAATTAAACGAGACGGTTGATCTTTGATTTTGAAACGAATTAGATCACTCGATTTAGTTCATTAGAAAAGTGTCATGAGAATGAGATACGAATTTTTTTTTCGATAGACAAAAAAAGAAATGAAGAAAAAAAGAAATAACGAAAAATACGTAACGTTATGATGATACAAAATGGAGCAAAAGAAATTGATACTATCTTTTCAAAAGAAAACAAAAAAAAAAAAAGAAAGAAAGAAAGAGAACGACCGATGAGAGAAAGCAACAATAATCTTTCGATGAATATAACGAAATTACGAGATTATCGATTTCGATAAAAATTAATGTCTCTATCTATCTCTCTCTCTATCTCTCTCTCTCTCTCTCTCTTTCTCATATACCAATAATATTTCTGTACTGACAATTAATATTTCATCGGATATCGTATAAGGACAAAGATCGCGAAATGTTAGAAAAGAGGTTACACTGGTATCTAGAATATCTATTCTGAATCGATTAATTTTACCGGACTAATATACGGAGGAGATTCAACTCGGTTCGAGTTATCTATCTCCCTTACGTTTCGTTCGAATTGAGTCGTCGATTTGATTAACCGGTTCCCAACTTCGTTTCATCTACTGTGAAAACATTCCAGCAGGAAGAAAGTTCGATTTGGCACGGTAATTATGTAATTACATTAGACTAAACTTTTCATGCGCTTGCCTGCCTTCTCTTTATAGACGAGAGTAGTTTTTTCTTTCTTTTTTATTATTTCTTTTTTTTTTTTTTTTTTTTTTTAATAACGTTATACGTTACGTGACCTTGATAACGTCACATGTACACATATACATGCATACATACCATTACGTATATATAAATGGAGCAGCAATTATCTATGAACAGTTTGCGAGCTTTCTGAATAAAGAAAGAAAAAAAAAAAAATGATCGTTGACGTCAGAACGATTAGATCCGTTGATCTATTTATTTATTACATAAATAAAATGTCATGAGTATTCACGAATACATAGACAAAGGAAGCGTGCTGTTTCTTCATAAAGATTTAGATATTAATGAAAATTAGTACTTTGCTTTGGCCGAAAGCACCTTGTTAAGGATTGTTAACGTTTCTAGATTAACTTCGTAAGATATATAAATAATATACATATATATATATATATATATATATACATATACTTATAAACGTATATAAGTAAAAAGATTGTTGGTATATATACACAACGTATCAGCCTGTTTTAATCGTGCCAACTACTAGGCTATTAAAGTTATATGAACTGCTAATTATCGATGGATAAACTCGAGGTGATGTATAAGTCGGTACTTTATACGCGTATTACACTTTCCCATAAACGTTACGAACGTTTAATAAACCTATAAATTTGTCATAAATTATGTGGATCGATGTTCGATGACATTATTATTACTATACATATGTGTATAAATAAATAAATAAATAAATAAATATGTGTATATATATATATGTATATGTACATATATACGTGATCAATTTAAATATTTATGGACGTATAATACTCGAAAGTTAAATTATTCTTATTGCAACATAGAAAGCTATTGTAAAAGAAGAACACGTATTGCACATATGTGTGTGTGTGTATGTGTGTGTGTGTGTGTGTGTGTGTATAAAAATATAAGCTGTTTGAAAGCCGTACGTATTACTTCCCTATTTTCTTTTTTCTTTTTTTTTTCAATTTCATATAAATATTTTAGTTCGCAAAGCTTATAATTCTTCTTTTTGTACTTCTGACGAACAATAAAAAAATAACGCTGCTAATGATAAAACTCTATATTCCACGCGATACAGTAACAGTAAAAAGCAAATACTTCTCATCGATTTTATTCGACAAAAGTTAATCTCAAGTTGATTTATAAACAATAACTCGTGCGTACACACACATACATACATACATACGCACGTACACCCACACACATATCGATGTGTTATCAAAGTTAGATAGAAAAGTTATCGAAACATTTTCGCGTGAAGATAAGAAAGAAAGAAAGAAAGAAAGAAAGAAAGAAAGAAAGAAAGTAAGTAAGAAAGAAAGAAACAAGGAAAGAAAGAAAAAGAACAAAAAAATGTCAAAGCAAAGAAAGATAGGAAACAGAGAAACAAGGAGTGAGAGAGGGGAAGGGGGGAGGGGGAGGAGGAGGGGAGAAGAAAAAAGAAAGAGAGAGAGAGAGAGAGAGAGAGAGAGAGAGAGAAGCATAAGGAAGAGTGGTCGTTCCGTAAGGGAATTAAATTATCCATGCTGGAAATTTCGTAAGACTGATTTTTCGCGCTATTTCTCTCTCTCTCTCTCTCTTTCCCCCTCCTCTCTGTCTCTGTCTCTCTCTCTCTCTCTCTCTCTCTCTCTCTCTCTCTGTCTCTGTCTCTCTGTCTATCTATCTCTCCCTTTCTTTCTCTCTTTCGCTTTCTTGTAATCCGACGACCCTCGGCAGAGCGGGCCGTAGCACGTGGCATGAATTATTGAAAACCTCGTAGAAAATTATTCCTCTGGTCTTAAGGTAGCCGAGTTGGTGCTCTACGAGCACGCGCGTGCAAGTCTTTTTGAGTGTGTACGAAGGTGCGCGAGCGTGATAGAAATAGTGAAAGAAAGAAGAAGAAAGAGAAAGACAGAAAGAGAGAGAGAGAGAGAGAGAGAGAGAGAGAGAGAGAGAGAGAGAGAGAGAAAAAGAGAAAAAGAGAGAGAAAGAAAGAGAGAAAGAGAGAGAGAGAGAGAGAGAGAGAGAAAGAGTATAGAAAGAAGGGATGGGGAGAAGAGGGTGATAGGAGAGAGGAGTAAAGGGGTGTGGGAGGGTTTTCTCCTGGGGAAAAGGATCCGAGAAAGCAGGATAATAGCCACCGAGGCAGAATAGCGATTCTATCGATTCTCGCATAACAAGAGTAACAATTTGCCGAGGGGAAGGGAAGAGGTTGCACGATACACGAGAGTCTAAGTGTTACACATATAGAGATAGATATAGTTACACATACATTTAGAGAGAAAAGGACAGATGTATGTATATACATGTGTGTGTGTGGATTGGTGGATGGATTTGTATGTGAGAGAGGGGATCAAATAAACTGTTACGAAATGTTTTAGTTGGTAATTGTTAAAGACGTCGATTAGGATTTTCTTACTTCGATTAAATGGGACGTATCTATTATGCTTGATGGTTTTAATGAAATATAAAGTTATTGTAGGAGGGAGAGAGAGAGAGAGAGAGAGAGAGAGAGAGAGAGAGAGAGAGAGAGTGTTAGAGTTTAGAAAAATATTAAAGGACGCATCAATTTTTCAACTCGCGCAAGGTACTTTCAACGGCATGGTATAATTTTTGTTTACCGAGTAATTCATTATCGAGTAATTTAAATTATTTTTTTTTATTTCCTTGTTCCGTTTGATCGAGTCAATGAAATAATAGAAAGAAAAGAACAGAAATAAAAGAAAGACAAAATATATATAAATCACCATTGAACGGTTCGATACGTTATATTTGATTCGCTCTGTGTATCGTATGTATACATACGTACGTTTTCGTAAATCTAATATTAGATTCGAGGTGCTCGTCGCATCTCTCTCTCTCTCTCTCTCTCTCTCTTTCTCTTTTTCTTACAAACGATCGAAGTCGATCTTTTGAGCGTGCTTCGATTCAAAAAGAAGACTTTGTCGAATAGAAAGTTTCTCGTTGCTATATATATTCTCTCTCTCTCTTTCTCTCTCTCTCTCTCTCTCTCTTTCTTTCTTTCTTTCTTTCCTTTGTTCGATAATAAAAAAAAAAAGCAAACGACAAAGAATAACGTTGCTCTCAAAAATCTTGTCGATTTTTGATCGAGAATAGAAACGCGTATCCGAACTATCGATATAACGACGCGTCGGTTGTCATCGTTTCAAAGAATAAGAATATTTCGCGTCTCTCCCTTTCTTCGAGAGAAAGGAAGAGAAAAGGAGCAGGAAAGAAATTAAAAAAAAAAAAAAAAGAAAGAAAGAAAAACAGAAAAAGGAATATATATATATATATAAATAAAAAAATAAGATAAAATAAAGAGAGAAGAAACGAGAAAGGGATTGGTTTCTTTAGAATATACCATCAAACTTCATCGAATCTCTTGGCTTTCGTAAGGGCTTTTTCATTTTTTCCACAAACAAGTACAAAAGTCATTCACATATCGAAAAAGTCGAAGAATAAGGCGGATGATTAAATAGAGTGATTTCCTTCCTCTCTCTCTCTCTCTCTTTCTCTCTCTTCCTTTTTTCACTTACTTTGTCGATCTCTTTCTTCTCTCCGTTTCTCTCTTTCTTCTTCTCTTTCCTCTTTGCTATGCTTCTCTTAGAAAAGGAATATATACTTTTGTAACGTTACACGAGCATCAATTCAACATGGCTGCCTGCCACGAAAAGGTGGATTCGAATCCCATTCATCGTTCGAGATCAGCCTTTATTTTTCTATTTCTCATTCTTTTCTTCTTTTTTGATTTTTCTCACTAGAGAAACGCATCTATCGATAAATAATTGTGATTAATTAAGAAACTGTAAAGACGAAGAAGAAGGTAGTAGAGGAGGAGGAGTATCGGACTGAGAAGGATAAAAAAAAGTAGGAGAAGGGAGAGGATTGAAGGAAAAGAGTTTGTTACTCGATTCTATCCTTCGAAAAACCATCAAACGATTTTATTCTCCTACAGGTCGGAGTCGGTATAATCGGATTTTACCGTCGAACGCTTCCTCTTTTATTTTATTGTTTTCTTCTATCTATCTATCTATCTATCTGTCTGTCTGTCAGTCTGTCTGTCTGTCTGTCTGTCTGTCTATCTGTCTGACTATCTGACTGTCTGTTTGTTCGTTGACTGTATGCACGTTCGCTTGGTTTTTGCATTCTTCTCCATTTTTTTTCTTTTTCTTTTCTTTTCTTTTTTCGTCTTCTTTGAAGAAAAACGAAGTTTGGAATACAACGATTGTGTGTTGTCTCAGTGTGAGTCAACCAGAAACCAGAAACCAGAAACCAGAAAGAAGAAGTTTCGTTTTCTCCGTGAACGAGAATCATCGATCGATCGAACTCGAAAGATTTCTTATTCTTCTTCTTCTTCTCTTTCTTCTTCCTTCTCTTTTTCTTTTTTTATCTTTTTTTTTTTCTCTTATTATCGTAAGAATAAAGGAATTAAATATAAATGAGAATGTAAGGGGAGGGGGGAAGAAAACAAAAAAGAAAGATAGAAGAATTAACTAAAAAGAAGTAAAAAGGATCGGACGGAATAGTTTCTCGAAGGTGTTGACAAAAAGTAAAGTCAACGAAAGCGTCCACTTGTTTCGGATGAATGATGTTGGATAAATGAAACGGTGTCATTAAAGAAAACGAAAAGGAACGAGAAAAAGAAAAAAAAAGAGAGATGGAAGAAGAAATACAGACAAGCAAAAAAATGAATTACAAAACTGTTCGCCGAGGCGACAAATATCAAACGATGAAAATTAATGCGTCCGATATTTTTCGGATCGAACGCATGAATTTCTGTTGGCAACAAATTGGAAAAAGAGGAATGGTGCGGGTGGTACGAGTGGTGAGGGGTGTGGGTTGAGGGGTGAAGGGTGAAGGGTGAGGGGTGACGGGTGAGGAGTGAGGAGTGAGGAGTGAGTGAGACGACGAACGATATCTGTATCTGGATAGCTAGCTAGCTAGCTAGCTATCCAGGCAGCCAACTAGTGAACGATCGTTGCTTCTCGTTAATGAAATGCGCGATATTTAAAAAAAAAAACAGAGTCGTCAGGAGTCGATATATTCGAAATATGTGCGATGCCCCCCGTGCTCTCCCTTCCTCTCCCGTTTCTACGCGTAGAATCGATATTTTGCGACGAAATGTTTAAAATTTCATGAATGTTTGCGTAGGAAGAAAAAAGTAGAAAAAAAGAAAAAGAAAGAAAAAAGAAGTAGAAAAGAATGAAGAAGAAAAACAAAAAGAGAGAAAGAAAACGAGAAAAAAAAAACGAGACAACGGGGAGAAGAAAAACAAAAAAAAAAAAAAAATAAAAAAAAAAATAAAAAATAAAAAAAATAACGAGAGGAAAAAAATATGATCGCGCCCGATCTCCTCTCCCATCGTTCTTCTTTCACTGT
>NC_057688.1:9358193-9360693 GCF_014466175.1 Vespula pensylvanica
GAAAAGAGTAGGTACCAAGTCACCGTTATAAAAGCCAATAAGCTTTTTCCAACTCCCCATTAACCGAATTATCAGTTAGCCGACTTTGTCCGAGTCGAATCTTCCGTTGATTCAACGCTTCCTTTCAATCACGCCAAGCGGAAATCTCGTAAATTCGGCGCGCTTCTACGTCGAATCGAAGCCAATTAAGAGACCGCGAAGGATCTTTTTTCGTAAGACGAGTTTTTCTTTTTTCTTTTCTTTTTTTTTCTCTGATCGAGACAGAAAGAGAGAGAGAGAGAGAGAGAGAGAGAGAGAGAGAGAGAGAGAGAGAGAGAGAGAGAGAGAGAGAGAGAGAGAGAGAGAGAGAGAGAAAAGTAACACGAAAAACGAACGAACGACCGAACGAAGATATATATTCGTTTATTACACTTCACGTTGATTCATTTATTCGTTCGTTAATAATATATTATTATTTACAAGCTTTTTCTCCTTTCTCTCTCTCTCTCTCTCTCTCTCTCTCTCTCTCTCTCTCTCTCTCTTTCATAGCATCGCATTGCATAAGCATTGTGACTGAAGGAATTTCGCGAGAACCGGGGAGTCGTCTCGGTAGCCATCTACATAGATACCTACATAGGTAAAGATGCCGAAAGTATCTTGGAGTTTTCCTACGGAATGATTTATGATCTCCCTCTTTTCATCCAACGGATCCTATACACTTCCTACACGCTAACTTTCAACACGGCCGTCTTTGGTATACTAGCCTTGCTTCGGTACTTAAAACGAACAACGAGAATGTACCTGCAGTATATTTCCCTTCTTCTTCTTCTTCTTCTTCTTCTTCTTCTTCTTCTTCCTCCATCTTTCAAAGTATGTATCTAAGTATATAACAAACTCGCATAGAAATACAATGAGCTTTTGCAATTTACGGAAGATTCTCGATAAACCTTGAACGTCAACAATCGCTATATATACACATATATATAAACACACACACACACACACACACGCATGTATATATATATATTTTTCTTTCTTTCTCCTTTTTTCCAAACAATTGTTTTCATCAGCGTTAAAAGATCGTCAATCGTATTCTCGATTGTATTCTCCGTTGTATTCTCGTTTAATAGCATGTACCACTCTCTCTCTATATATATATATATATATATATATATATATATATATATACATATAGTATCAACGTATACGTACTACGTATACGTAGTACGCGTATGTAGTACGTATCTTTGTGTCTACGTTCGAATACACGCGTTTGACAATCGCATAAACGGTCTTTATTCGCGGCACGCTTTGTCGTGACCGATTATCCCGTCTACCTCCGCCTGATTCTTCCCCATTGATTAATCGAAATGCGACAATACGCGGCTACGCTCGATGCATCGATTACGCTTCGCTCTTGCCGTGTTTCCTGTGCGTTTGCTGTTGTCATCCTCCTACATACAATGTGGCCTCGTTTTAATCAATCCAATTCTTCGATTATCCTTCAATTTCTATCCTTCCCAACAATTTTCTTTCCCTTTCTTTTCTCCTTCCTTTTCTTTCCACCTTCCTTCTGTTCTTTTCTTTCTCTTTTTCGTTTTCTTTTTTTCTTCTTTTCTTCTTCTTTTTTTTTTTTTTTACAATTTTTTCTTTTTTCGAATTTTGCTTTCCTTTCTTTTCTCTCCCTTTCTCTCTCCCTCTCTCTTATCGCGATAATAAGAATCTTTCGCGTATCTTCTATTTTTACTTTTTTTTTTTTTTTGTTCCTTTTATATACGTCGATATAATATCGCATTATTCATTGGATAGATACGACGTACTATCTTGACCGGATATTTCTCAATTTTTAATCAGATTATCCATCGTCTATAATTATCAAGAGCAATGTATGTCTTATTTTCTTAGAATAACTATGTAAGATATAACTTCGAGCAATCGATCGGTATACCGATTGTTGTGTATATCATTTCGAGTGTACGTGTCTGTGTACGTTTCCTACGAGAAGAAAAATATAACAAAAAGAAGAAGAAGAAGGAAAAAAGAAATAATCGGTCGAATCGAACAGAAATATCGAACAATTTTCGAAGTGACCTATCGATACGAATTTTAAACTTGACTGCGATATAGAGCCACGTAGTAAATAATGCTCTTTGTAAATTGTCCGAACGATTTCGTTTATACACACACACACACACACACACACACACACACATATATATATATATATAACATAAAAAAAGAAAAAAAAAAAGAAATAAAACAATGTCTATTGGAATAGTTTCGTAAATCGATTAAAATGGGACACCCCGTACGTGACTCGGCCCCTTTATCACGCACCAAAATCCATATTATTTAGCCGGTAATTTTGTCGTCGTGTGTACGTTGCGTTCATCTTCGTACATTGATCTATACATACAACGTGTCACAGGAAAATCTAATTACATATGGTATATACGATCCATCATCGACAGTCCCTTTCGATTATATTATTTCAATTAATATTTTTTTCTCTTTTCTTCCT
>NC_057688.1:9365693-9376606 GCF_014466175.1 Vespula pensylvanica
TCTTGTGTCTTCAATTATCATATACAATAAATATACACGTATTTCGATATATGAATTCTTCGAGTTATTTATTGTATTCGAAAACGAATTCATATCGTGTCCTGGTTACTTCTGAATCCGACGTGTAACACACACACTCTTTTTTTCTCTTTCTTTATTTTTCTCTTTTTCTCTTCTATTCGTCGTCTTAATTAGCACGATTCGACTGTCCTATCATAACGTAGGGTAATTTAACTGAGTAGATACGTACGTACGTATGTTACGTTACGTTACGTTATACATATGTACATACATATTTAACTAACTCCAAATTGACCTATTTAATGTAACACATAACGTTAGCCGAAAGATTCAGCAAGCGTAGCTAGTACTGTTTTATAAGCTCAAAACCCGTGTTAGCACTTCTACTACTTTCGTCGCGTCAACACGAAAAGACGTCTGTCCCGGGCATGATGAATGCAAGCGAATTCGTTTCTGCTCGGTACATTTGAGAAATTGTAAAGTACGATGGGAGAGTCAAAATTAACGACGCGGTAGGACGTACGGCTTACTGGAATGTTACCGTCGAAAGGTTTCCATGTAGTATTCCAGTGTCAGAGGTCGACGTGCGGTAAGTACACTGCTAAATTACCAAATATATTCACGGTCTCTTAATGAACCCGACGCGTATCCTTTTTGGGCGGGACATGATGTAGAAGAGGATAGGAAAATAGAAGAGTAGTGGGGTAGATTGGCGGTGGTTGCGATGTTGTTCAAGGTGCTTTTCAATAACTTCCGAGTAATATACTTTATGTCATCGGGATTATCGTTAATACCTTTTAATGTCGTTTCTTGTTATTTACCTTTCTATTTGCGAAAAACGGAGATTGACTACTTTATATTATGTCGCGTTATATTACAAATATATATATATATATATATATATATATATATATATATATATATAGTATCGTATAAATTTTATTTTATATATATATATATAGTATTGTATCGCAAAATCGACGAACAATAATATCTGATTTATAATTGATAAGAAGAAATAATAATAATAAAAAAGATATTACTAGAAATAATAGTGAAAAAAAAAAGACATTAGATTTATTTCAATCGATCGCATATAAAAATGAATTCTCTTATGTCCGCAAATTCGAAACCCACGAATTCTCGTTGAACGATAACGCGAACAGTTGGGGTAACTTATTACCCCGATCGATGTCCGCCAGAAATGGATTCTTAGGACGTACGTAAGGCCCCTCTCATATCTCGGACATATGGCTCCAACGTTTACAACCAATAGGCGTAGACGAGAGAGAACCGATTGGGGGTGCACTTTCGAAAGGCTTCCCTTGTACTTACCTACCCCGACGCGAGCCTATATACCTATATTCTAGCGCCTTATGCATCCTCGAGGTTGCCTCAAGGGTCCTCCAGGAAACCATCGCTTAGGCATCGCCATCCTGCCCGATATCTCATATAATATCCGAGAGCTTACTATAAACGCTAAACTTTCAGGATAGAACACATTCCTTCCGAGTAATTCGAACTTGCATAGATTAACGAAAATTCTTGGATAAGAACATTATTTTCCAATATTTCATCTATTTTATATATATATATATATATATATATATACAATTATTTTTAATTATATTAGATTTCTTTCATTTAATAAGTAATCATCGTCTATCCATATAAAGAAAATTTAAAAATAAAAGAAGGTTAATCGAATTAATTATCTTATTTACATTCGCTACTTATTCCGCAGTGAATGTTCAAGATCTTATAAATATAGGAAAAAATATATATATATATATATATATATATATATATGAAATTACTTTTCAATTTTAATTAATTTATGCCATTCAATAATTAATGAATCGATATAAAATCAAACGATTTTTTAACGTTTTCGGTAGGAAGAGATCGACGACATAAAAAACAAAACAAAAAAGAAAGAGAAAAAGACAGAAAAAGAAAAAAGAAAAGAAAAACAGGAATATTCCCACGTTAATAAAGACCGTTTCACAAAAAAGATCCTTTCGTGAGATAGTTATAGGGTACGGTCAAACATTTCGTTTTGTTCGCTCGAAATAAAGAGAAAACGACGAGCGCTCGAGTTTCCTTCCTTCGTCTATTCGATTCGAGACGTCGTCGTAGGACGAGCTCGTTTTCGCTGTAGAGAAACGCGAAAGTCGAGAATTTCGTCGTTTAATTCAGGCTACAAGGAAAATTCTATGGCTGTGAAGATTCCTTTTCGTTCCTTCTAACTGCTCTCTCTCTCTCTCTCTCTCTCTCTTTTTTTTTCTTCGGTTGACTCTCTCTCTCTCTCTCTTCTTACGTTCTTTTTCTTCCTCCCGTCTCACTCCTCTCTTACCAGCACTACCATCAGTACCTTTAACCATCCCATCCTCCCCCACGTTCGACCCAAACGACTTCGACTTTATGCACTTCGACGCCATTCCCGCATTTTCCATAAATCTTTTTTTCCACCATTCCGCCGTTTTACCTCTCGTTCGCTCGTCGTTCCGTACAATGGCGGAAAAAGGACGATGTTTTCTTAAACTTTGCCCTCGTACCACGATTTACCCAGTCCCCTTTCCATCCTACCAACCCTCCCATCCCATCCGATCCCATTCCACGTTCTTATATTCCGATCGTTTTCTATTCATAACTCTCTCGATTCTTATTAAACATCAAACGTTCCAGGAAAGTGTTAAAGTTAGAATTTTTTTTCTTTCTTTCTTTCTTTCTTTCGTTCTTTCCTTCTTTCTCTCTTATTTTCTTTTTTACACAAAGGAACGAACGAAAAAAGGAGTCGCATTTATACTCCTTACCGTAATATCATTACGAGACCTCGAGGTTAATCGAACAGGCATGTTACTTTCATGTTTTTTTTTCTTTCCCCCTTTTCTTTTTTTTTTTTAACAAATATATTAACCTTCTTTTTGTTGTTTATATTATATCGTTGTTTATAGGAATAGTAAGGTTCGTTAAAACGCGATAGCACATAAAAGCGTGAGTCTCTATTTTGAGTTTAATGTATCTTATGATAAATACGGCTCTGCTACAGGAAATGTGCTATGGTAGATGGACAAAAAGATACAGAAATAAAAAGAGAGAGAGAGAGAGAGAGAGAGAGAAAGAAATTGCAATGATGAGAAACAAAAGAATTTTAGAAAGAAAGAGAAGAAGGGAAAAAAGAGAAAGAAAACAAAGTAAAAAAAAAAGAAAGAAAGAAAGAAAGAAAAAGAAAAAGAATCGAACTACATAGACTTTCGTAAGTTCGATAGCCGTGTGGCAGGTTATCTCACCCTCGATATCTTCCATCGTACCGAAAAAGCATTCACATAGCCGCCATATATTCGGTGCCCCGGCACCAGCGCAGCACAATTTTAGAAGACGTCGACCAATATGAAAGGAGGTGGCGGAATATGTATAAAGCAGTGATATTAAAAACGCTCCGTATATGAATACGCCTGTCATATCGCTGTCCTCGCATCGTGAAAGAAACGAGTTACCGTTTCGAGTCGCCAAATACTTTTTGCCCGATACATGTATAAATATACGTGTGTGTGTGTATGTATTTTTTGTATAGTTATATATATATATAAATATATAAATATATGTATATATTTTATAAATATATAAAGACTCGCCCGGAAATTACATTAAAAGTGTCTCTCGAAATAATATCGGAAAGTAACCGAAGTAACGTCTTAAAAGATAATTTTGAAAATT
The DNA here is from genome assembly GCF_014466175.1 of Vespula pensylvanica. NCBI lineage: Eukaryota > Metazoa > Arthropoda > Insecta > Hymenoptera > Vespidae > Vespula > Vespula pensylvanica. The sequence continues at coordinate 9,369,435 of NC_057688.1, forward strand.
CATGAGAAAAAATGAGAGAGAGAGAGAGAGAGAGAGAGAAACACATACACGCACACACCAGATTTCTTAAGTAGTACAAGTCAGTTATTAATCAAACGAAACTATCCGACGAACTGTCGCTAATTCGGAATCAACGAACTTCAAAACCCTCGTCGTTCGACGATAAGAAAGTTGAAAAATCATCGTAGGCTTAGTCAGTTTTTTTTTCTACTTGGAATATTGAAAAGAAAAGGAGAAAAGGAAAATGAAAAAAATTGGTTAAATATTTCATAAGTATCGAGTGAGTTAACGAGAACGTGTATACGTTTTTGTAAAGTACGTCGCGTAAGATCGTCATCGGTACGTTTCACGTCAATACGTAATCGAGGAGAGAAGAAGCGCATGTGAAAATAGAAAAGTATGTTTGTATGCAATTGAATAGGTATAGTCAAGCTGGATAAAGTCCAAGTTCACTGTGCAAAAAGGTGGATTGAGAGATGGTGAGAGGGGTGGTGAACTAGGGGTTGGAGAAGGGGGGTGTGCGCTTCGGTTCCTGTGTGCTGTTGTCAGAGAACGAGAAAGGGAGAAAGAGAAAGGAGAGAAAGAAGAAGAAGAAGAAAAAAAGAGAAGAGAGAAAGAAAGACAGAGAAAAAGATAGAGAGAGAGAGAGAGAGAAAGAAAGCTTTCTCGATGGCCAAGACGCGTATAAAGCAAACCGGAAACCCTGTGAATGGTCCGAGAAAGCTAAAGAGTAGGTGGGGATCATAATACGGCCAGTTGGGGAACCTTTTTCAAAGACGAAGAGGACTTTGGCTTTCCACCCACGGCGCAAATGGTTTTCGTATATTTTCTGGAATAACTGCTACGAGGAGACTTACCGAGCGAATGAGAGAAAAAAGGAAGGAAGGAAGAAAGAAAGAGAAACGGAATTAAAGAAGCATGCAAAAAAAAGAGAAGAAGAAGAAGAAGAAAAAAAGACATGCAAATACCTAACCACTTTCCATCTTTATCACTTCTTCGCACTGAATACAAGTGTGCCGACTTAAGATTTAGCTCGCTACGTATTTAAAAATGAGGCCAGACTAATAAGGAAAAAGGCATTCGTTTCTATTACGATTCTCTTTTTCTTCTTTCTTTTCTCTTCTTCTTCTTCCTTTTTTTTCTCTTTCTCTCCGCTTTTTCTTTTTTCTTCTTTTTTCCTTTTCTTTCTCTTTTTTTTTTTTTTTTCTTTTTTATTGACGCAAATTTTTTCGAAGAATTTTCGGTTTCGTCGGTTAATTTCAGAACGCTTTCATCGATTATTCATTAAGCTCTTGCCAAGTATCGCGAATTTAAAATTATAATATATTGCTTAACCGATGGATACATATGTGTGTGTGTGTGTGTGTGTGTGTGTGTGCGCGCGCGCGCGCGCGCGCATGCGTGTGTATATATGTAGCTTATACGTGTTTGGAATATAAATAAAACCGGCGACGATATTATTTATAATCTCATTTATCTCGGTACGTTAGCTATATTATTGCGAAGGGTCTGGCTCTATTTTTTTTTCTCTTCCTTTTATCCTATTTCTTTCTCCTTTTTTTTTTTGGTTATTTATAATTGACGTTTGTAAATAATAAAAAAAAAAAAAGAGAAAGAAAGAAAAAAACAAAGAGGAAAAAAATCGAGACGACCCAGAATCACGTCGGTTTTATCGGCGTTGGGTAAATAAAAAAAAAAAAAGAAGAAAAAAAAAAAAGACAAAGAGAAGAACGAAGAGAAAGAAAGAATAAAAAATCTTTAACTCGTTTAGCATCCGATATATCACTAATATATCTAATAATATTATAATAGTATAGTTAAGAAAACAAAAAAGTATTTATCTCATTTAGCATCTCGTACACCGGTATTATTTTCAATATCGGATATATTAAATACATCGCGTTTATATATCGATGCAATATCGTATAAGTAACGTAGCTTTACGGATTCTAAGCCGACCGAGTTAGAAAGTGGTGATGACGATGGTGGTGGTGATGATGGTAATAGTAGTAGTAGTAGTAGTAGTAGTAGTAGTAATAGTAGTGGTGGTGGTGGTGGTGGTGGTGGTAGTGGTGGTGTGGTGATGGTAGCGGTGGTGGTGGTGGTGGTGGTGGTGGTGGTGATGGTGGTGGCGATGGTGGTGGTGGTAGTGGGGTAGCGAGATAAGCCGCGAGAGAGATGGGAGTAAGGTGGCTCAACGTTGGTCAGCTTCCGATCTCACCGGAACTTGTGGTTTTAGCCGCGAAGTAAGGCTAGGTGCTCATCCAATGGCTATGAGATGGGACGGATTAATAGATTTTAGGAATGTGCGATTTCTTGATCCCAGGAATCGACCGATTTTCTTGAATATTGCACCAGGAATTTCAATATTCCAGGACATAGAAAGTTAGTTCCCTCTTCTCTCGCTCTCTGTGTCTGTCTCTGTCTCTCTCGTTCGCTCGCTCTTTCTCTTTATCGTTAACTTCGATGCCCTTTCAAAAGGGTTTTATCGTCGAATTCTGGCAGTAGATGTTAACTTTAATGATTCATTAATTTACTCGATAATCACGTTCATTCGTTCTTTCTTTCTTGCTTTCTTTCTTTCGATTTTCTGCCTCTCCGTACTTTTTTCTTATTAATTCACGAGTATTGAACTTAACAATGGCCGCGATTCGATGTATTTCATTTTAATTAATGTACGTAATTAAATTCGCTCGACGTAGATATCTAATTCTTTCAAGCATATCACCTCCAATCATTTTTCACGTATAATACTTGTTCCGTTCAATCGAAAGGAAAACGATAATAAATCATTTTTCTCTTGTTTGCTGAACTTCATTTTATTTTATTTTATTTTATTTCATTTTTTTTTCCTAAGAACACACAGTACTCGTAAGAAGACTAATTCGTTTCAAGACAATACGATTATCACTCTTAATGATTTAATTTATTTTACTTCTCGAACCCTTCTGAAATCTAAAATATTACAACTTCTATATATTCTTCTGCACGTCTCGAATCGTTCTTTTCGTTATAAAAATTTTGCAAGCTGAAAAAAGAAAGAGCAAGTACCTACGTACTCGTGATATTTCGTTCGACCTTGACACAGATACCAAGCGATATAAAAACGATCATCAAACAAACTCTAAACGCTATACACAAAATCAAAAAAGAGAAAATGAAAATCTTCGAAGATATCGCAAAACTCGTCACGGTTACCGTTTGTTACGTTTCGAGCCATTCGGGATGAACTCGAAAAGATAAGTTGATTTTATTCAAAATCGAGTACAAATCGTTCGGTCTCGTGTCCTATTCTCGAAGTACTCTTCTCGAGTCGTTCATTGATTTCGTATGCGTTGAATTTCAAAAGGCATTGGATTTAAAATACGTAGGTAGGTACATCGACAAACCTCGAAAACTTTCTCTCGGATCGGTTCGGATCTGATGATCGGTGAAGTATAAGTATATGTAGGTGAATAGGTATGTAGATCGAAGGAATCGAACGCGTGCCAATGCGCTCGACAATTGATAGCAATGATAACATCGACTATTTTAACCGACATTCGCGATTTCAAGCAAGTAGAAATCGGAATGGTGTTCTTTCACGATTTTCTTCAACCCATAGTTTCTCTCAACGTATAGATACACCAACCACCATCACCAACGACAGCCTTTTCCCCTTTTCCCCCTTTCCCCCTCTCCCTCTTTATTCTCACGATATCTACCTAAATTCGGTCGATATTCGATTTCGCGTAATGGCCATCATAGTTTCAATCTCCCGATTCTCTCGATCGAATTCTCTTTCATCCGAAGAGAAAGGAGAGAGAAAGAGAGAAGGATAAAGAGAAGACAGTTTCTTCTTAACTTATCGATCGTTAATCTCGAAGGGAAAGTATAGTTGAAAGATATCGAAGAACGGAAAGAAGAGAGAATATGATTTCGTGTCTCTCAAAATTAAACGAGGCTCTCTTTCTCTCTCTCTCTCTATATATATATATATATATTTCTTTACGTTCTTGTTAATTCTTGAAAGAGGACAAGTGAATTCTGAAAGCGGATAAAAGATTTAAAGAGCCTCTTCTGGTCGAAATTGAGAAACGTTGAGAGAGATAGAGAGAGATAGTGTATGAGAGAGAGAGAGAGAGAGAGAGAGAGAGGTAGAGCACGCGCGCAGAGATTAAATGAAATTATTTAAATGCGGTAATTTAACATCCTATCCACCGACTGTCGGACGATGGACCGTGCTTCGCAGGTGTTGAACATGCATGTATGCATAGAATATGTTTCCGGAAAAGCAACCCTCCGCTGCTGTTGGTCCATCCACCGGGTGGCTGGATTGCGTGCATACATTAGCAACGATGTACTCGAGAGTGCAAATGGAAGCTGCTCTGTCTGGACATTTCGAAAACGGCCACTTGCTCTCCGTCCGATTGAAATGTCCCGAAAATCGAACACTCCCCGTGTGTCTCTTCAAACTCGTATTCTCCCTTTCTCTTTCACCCTTCTCTCTTTCTCTTTCAATTTATCCATATATCGATCTCCCTATCGAACTCCTCGAATGCAAAAGCGAAATTTTATGACAAATGAATTTACCGACGAATGTTTACGTGATATTGCACGCCTAATATTTCATACATAATAATAATAATAATAATAATAATAATAACGACAATAACAAATTGCAAAATCGTGTAAAATATCGAGTTACTTTATTTCGTTCTTATATCCGAATTTTCCAAGGATGACTTACAGGAGAAAAAAAAAGAAAAAGAAAGAGAGAAAGTGAGAGAGAGAGAGAGTTACTGGAAATAATTTAGACGTACGCGTGTACGTCAATGTTGGGTCGCATTAAGGTTGGCAATGAGTACGGAGAGGGATGAGGATAGAGTGATCGCCATAGTTCGAGCCCCCATCCCTATTTTCTCGCTTGTCCACTCGTTCTCCCAGGTTGCGTCGAGAATTGAACGCATTACTAGGGCTACAGAAGCAATTACCTTAGTTAATTAACGAATTTACAACTCCAACAGAGCGAGCACGCGCACAAATCCGCGGGGAGCTGATACTGGTGTTGGGGGAGCTGGACCTCTGTGTATAAAGAGAGAGAGAGAGAGAGAGAGAGAGAGGCAGAAGTTTGAAAAGGGGATACAGAGAAGGGGTAGAAAATTGGAGAAGAGGGTGAAAACAGGAGGGAACGGGCTGAATCGCGACGGTCGCTTACCGGCTCGAACGATATTGTTATCGCACGGTGCGTGCGTCGATAACAAGGCGATATCGAGAATCCAAATTGTTACATGCTACGCGTATAAGCCTCGAAAGCTCGTCGGTGTTGTTTATTCGCTTACCGCGCTACCTACTATTCTGTGGGAAGCTTTCTCCCTCTCCCTCTCTCTCTCTCTCTCTCTCTCTCTCTCTCTCTCTCTCTCTCTCTCTCTGTCCTACGATGAGTCTGTCTGTACGAAACGGAAACTAATTCCGCGTTTATCTTTACCCCATAAATTAAACGCTTTTCGAAAATACATACGCATTCTCTCTCTCTCTCTCTCTCTCTCTCTCTCTCTCTCTCTCTCTCTCTCTATGTGTATGTATGTATGTGTGCGTACGTTTCTCTCTCTCTCTCTCTCTCTCTGTCTTTCTGTTTTTCTCTTTCGAACGCATCTACAATACGTTTCTTTTTTCGTAACTTTTAATTACATTGAAACAAAACTTTTCATGTCTTTTAGTTAATGTCAGTTTAGTTAATGACGACAACGATGACTATTTAAACCTTTGCAATCCTATTCCTTTGCTTGATTCCACCGAAGAAAATTATGCTTCGTATTTACTTTGCGAAACACTAATTGTACGTTAACTAACTTTCTAAGAGATAACTCAACGCCAAATTCGAATTAAAGATAGACGAATTAGACTAGATTGAGTACAATAGTACGATAGTCTTGGATCATATTTCAAGATTAAATAACGACAAAGAAAGATCCGATGAATGGCGAAGAATATTAAATGGCGACGATATAAATTTATTTATTTTATTGAAAATATTATATCTAATAATTAATAATCCCTTTGACGTTATGATCCTGCGGCGAAAGAAAAGTAAAAAAAAAAAAAAAAGAGAGAGAGGAAAAAGGGAGAAAGAAGAAAAAAAGAAAAACAGCGAAGAAAAAAAGTAAAAGGGAGAAACCAAAAAAAAAAGAAAAATGAATTCCTAAAGCTGGGAATTCATAATAAAACAGGAACTACCTGTACTCGAATAACAATAGTAACGTGCGCACACACAAAAAGAGAGAGAGAGAGAGAGAGAGAGAGAGAAAGAGAGAGAAGCTCTGGAGAATGTCGACTCGGCCGAGATTCGAGTTCGATTTAACATAGAGAATAAGAGAGAATGCTCCCTGAAACGCGAGCTCACAGAAGATAATAAATCCTTCCGGGTGCGGTCGCGGTAGATAAATTATTTTCCGGTCTCTTTGATTAAACGAGACGCATAAATCACAGGAGAGCTTTCAAATAAAAATTGGTCCATATCGTTGCTAAGACTAAAAAAATAAACGAGAAAGGGTAAGCAGCAGGTACAAACAAAACTCTGACATACGCATATCCTCGCACGTTCATTCGCACATCCATATATGTATATACGTATGTATTTACGTATGTGCAAGAAACGTTTCACCTACACACGAGAAACTAACTCCCTCCAACGTTTTATGAACATATGGATCAAGTACCTACAACAAATAGTAACATTAAAGTTAAGGTTGAAATACGATGCTCGAAGGATCGTATTTCGTCTTTGAACGATACAGGATAGAGAGCGTGTGCAATTCACACCCACGAAACTATGTGGGCACATAACTAGTACGTAGCTAACCCTCACTCTCTCTCTCTCTCTCTCTCTCTTTCTGTACTCCCTTCCATCATCACCACTACCACCACCACCACCACCACCACCACCATACCTCTAACACTATCACCCTGGCTAGAAGTCCACGACGTACGTACGTCCACGCATACATACGTACTTAACGCACACAACACACTCGTACACTCGCACACACACATACACGTAGATATATCGACTGCTTCGAAACTAATTTTGAACAAGCCCGATGCGGATACCACGCGTTGCATCCCTTCTTCCCATCAACATCTTCTCTTTCTCTCTCTCTCTCTCTCTCTCTCTCTCTCTCTCTCTCTCTCTC
>NC_057688.1:9376706-9396031 GCF_014466175.1 Vespula pensylvanica
CTCTCTCTCTCTCTCTCTCTCTCTCTCTCTCTCTCTCTCTCTCTCATCACCTGCAACTCTACCACGTAAATTACGAACAGAGATCGTCAACGTGTACTTTTTTAAGCTAGTTGTACCACCTAAGTACCAATCCTCTCGGAAACTTCTATGATTCGCCGTGGTTACGATTATATTTTTTTTTTTATTTCCAAAAATGGCGCAGGATCGAAACGTTCAGAACGTATGATCGTCGCTTTCGAAATTTGGAAGTAATAAAAATGAGAAAGTAAAAAGATTATGTTTTCACGTAACGATTTTTTTGTTCCCTTTCTTTTTTTCGATCAGCCGTGTGTATCTGTGTAATTACGTAAGGATACGTATTCTATAATACGTCGTACGATAAAATGTATAATAAAATTATCACAATCGTGTAATAAAATTAACAAAGTATAATATATAAAAAAGATAACGTTTATAATAATTTTTATATCATTTTTCTTTTTCTTTTCTTTCTTTCAATCTGCTGTGTGTATATAAATACGTAGAGATATATGTTTTATAATACGTACAAATTAAATGTCGTATAATAATATTAGAACGATCGTGTAATAAAAATGACAAAATATAGTATATAAAAAAATAATGTTTGTAATAATTTTGATATTGTCTTTCTTTCTTTCTTTTTTTTTTCCCTTTCTCTTTTCTTTTTTTTTTTCAATCAACTATATGTGCGTAGATAAATACGTGTAATTGTATATTCTATAACATGTCGTACAATGTAAGTAGTTTGATAGACGCGCGAATGTAGTACTACAGGGCGTTTGTTAAGTTTCTATAGAAAGTTTGTTGGGATGTTTCAACGTTTAAAATATAAGAGGATAGATTTATAACTGGTTCATTAAAAAGTTATAATAATCCGAAGGAAACGTTCTATTGGGATATTAATTCTTCCCGATGTTTCGTTCGCGTTATTATAACTTTTTAATAAAGTACTTATCGGAGAACGTACATACGTTTATTAAACAATATTTTCATATTGTTTTATATGTTTAACAGTCAACCGTGCTGCTAGAGTTTCATTTGGATATCCATTCGCCAAATTTATCATAATATAATAAAATATATAACGAATGAATTAACAACGAATAAGGCGAGAACGATGCGTTTCGTAGAAAAAAAAAAAAAAAAAAGAAAAAGAAAAAAAATGAAGGAAAAAAAAAGAAAAGAAAAAGAAAATATTATTTCAAATACGAATCAACGAAATTATTATTTTATTGCTATCATGAAGATCGAGCTTTCGAAATTTCATTTGCTTTAATCGATAAAGAAAAATTATATAAAGACGTTTTCGTAAGACAAGAGAGTTCATTTTTCGATGAACGGTCAATAAGTTTCTCGTAGAAAGCGTGAAAGGAATGGCCGAGGCGTGACACGGATCGCGATGGAATCTCTCAAGCCATTCGATCTTGAACCATCGAATCGTTTGCCATTCGTACGTCGAATCGGTTCAGACGTGCTCACCCAGATTAGAAAAGTCCCGAGATTTTTCTTCGACAAAATGTTCCAAGTTTTTCATCATGGTTCTATTATGAAAACGATATTCATACTTCTTATACCTTTACTACTTTTTTATCTCGAAATTTTTTTGAATTAGAATCCTTCGAAGTTACGTCTTATATTTGAACAATTAACACGAATTTAATTACGTAGATGAAGAACGAATGGCGATGAATTAAAACAAAAAATATATATATATATATATATATAAAATATCCGCTTTTGTTTTTCTTACTTTTATCGTTGAATTTGTATCATTCGAAATCACTGTAGATACATTTTCTATCGATATAATTTATCGATACAATGCAATCGATAATTAAGTTACGTGAAATGAAGAATGAACGAAGATGAATGGAAAAGAATATGAAGAAAGAGAAAAGAAGAAAAGAGAAAGAAAAATCAGGTGAAAACAACGAAACATGAAATCAAGCTTTTTCCATCGTGTTTCTATTTATAGGAACGATATTCGCCTTTTTATTTTTTCCCCATTATTTTCGAATTTCTTTGAATTGAAATCCTTCGAAATTACATCTTCTGTCGAAGAATTTATACGGCGAGTCGATAATTAAGTTACGTGGACGATGAATGAAGAAAGAAAAGAATGAAGGGAAAAGAAAAGAAAAGGGAGCAAAAACAAAAAAAAATTAAAAACAAACAGAGAAAATAACGAACGGCAAGCGTGCTCTTTCATTAAAAATCTCTACGATCTGATTTTCTTTTCACGATCGCCGCTACTTTTTTTCGATACACGCGCAAAGAGAGAAGTGAGTGAATGAGTGAGTGAGTGAGTGAGTGAGTGAGTAAGAGAAATAAAGAGAAAGAGAAAGAGAAAGAGAGAGAGAGAGAGAGAGAGAGAGAGAAAGTACCTAACAGAACTAACGGAGACTGGAAAAAGGACCTAACGGGAAAAAAGTGATATAAAACCTCGTTGAAAGGGATAAAAAATATATCGTCGTCTCTCCTGGCGAACCTTTCCTCTCTCTCTCTCTCTCTCTCTCTCTTTCTCTTTCTCTTTCTCTTTCTCTCCGTTCCTCTGTTCCTCTCTTTCGATCTATTCGTCTCTGTTTCTCCGTTCACCAGTTCGCTACGGACAGACTACTTTCCTACCAAACGGATGGGAGATTTATCAATTCCGTGAAAACATGAGAGAAGTGTTGCCGTGGTCGAGTGACCGAGCTCGCAATGCTCGAACGTGTACGGGCTAATGCCGGCGTCTATTCTGGAATAAACCGAATACGTCCAAATACTTTCCTATAAGCTCGTTCGTTCGTTCGTTCCAAAAACTAATCTTCTTTGTGTGACGTTACGTTCTTTCTTTTCGTTTTTTTTTGTCTTCTATTTATTCCTCTTTTTTTCTTATTTTTTCCATTTTTTTTTGTTTTGTTATTTTTTGTTTTGTTTTGTTTTGTTTTGTTTTGTTTTGTTTTGTTTTTTTTTTATTTTTCCATTACAATCCATTCGACTCTGCCGATCTTTCTCTCTCTCTCTCTCTTTTTTCATCTATCTATCTCGCTCTCTAAATTCTATTATTAATATTGAAATTATATTCTCGCATAGAATCAAATTTTTCGATCGAGATGTATTAGATAATCCAATTATTTAAGAACGACTAATAAAAATATCTTTAAGCTTTGTAATTAGATAATTAAATTGAAAAAAAAAACTCGATTAGCCAGCACCCTGACAAATTAATCCGACCTCCTTTCTCTCTTCGATATATTCGAATTGAAAGACTAATTTTCTATTAAGGACAATAGTCAAAATCTATCAGACTAGTAACTTTTTAAAAAAATTAATTGAAAAGAAAAGAAAGAGAAAGAAAAAAAGAAAAAGAGTAAGAAACCGTAAATTAATCAATACCCTTTTCGCCCTGATATCAACAAAATCGAAGATATCATTTTCTGACATCTATGTAACGTAATCAAAATCCATAAGCTAATAGTTTCAAAATTAAATGGGAAAAATCGAATAAGATCTCGCTGAGATCGGGATGTAAATTAGAAAAAAAAAAAAAAGAAAGAAAGAAAGAAAGAAAGGAAAAAAAAAACAGAAATGAAACGCGTATGAAAAGACGATGATCAGATAAATAGATATGAAAGATATGGAAACTAGAAGAAGAAAGAGAGAAAAAGAGAGAATCGAGAGATACTAATTAAGAGTTAGCAACGTGTAAATCAATCAAATCTTCATTTCTTTTCCCTTTTCATTTTTTTCTTTATATATATACACACACACACACACACACACATACACGAAGTAGAGATTCCTCGATGAAGCTGTACTCTACGTATATAAGTTAATAAGGTACATAGACGAAGATATATCTTGATAATATCGTGTGTGTACGTGTGTACGTGTGAGAGAGAAAATAGAGAAAGAGAGAAAGAGAGAGAAAGAGAATTCAAGTGGCACTCATTATAAAAAGGTTCGTTCGTTTGATTCGAAGGAGGCCGCGTTGAAGTGCACTTTTGCGGCACGCTGGAACGGCTCTTCAATTGAAAGTACAATTCCCCTGGTGGTGATCCGATCGCATTTTACAAGCTTTTTATTTACCTTCTACGGTAAGCTAGCAAAAGCGATAGGTCGACGTACACGCCTATCGCGTATCCTCGTTCGCACCCTTCGAAACTCATCCGATGTTTATCGGATGCATTGCATCCAATAGATCCGCCAACGACAATTCGTTTTAACACAATGAACACACATTGTAGGAATCGAAGCAATCTTCTGCAAAATCGATACATATTCGTTCTCGATAGATACACCATATTTTTTTCCTTTTCTTTCTTTCTTTTTTTTTTGTTTTTTTTTTTTGATCGTTTCGTTTTTTCATTTTATTTCCTTCCTCTTCGTTCTTTTTTTTTTTTTTCCTTTTTAAAAAAAGTATAAGCGACAAAAATTTCTGTCGTCGCAATTTCTATAATCTTTGGAATATTTTGTTTTCTCTCTCTCTCTCTCTCTTTTGTTTTGTTTCTCTGTTTTTATATATATATATATATATATATATATATATACGCGCGTGTAAAAGGGCGCTTGTAAAAGAAACAACGGTAGAAAAATTTGCGTAATAAAATTTAGCGGCAGAGGATGGCCGTTAACGCGTCGTTAAATCTATCGGTCGGTTCATACACGACTTTCCTAGCCTGAGTAGAAAGTTTGCTATCGTTAGCACCGACGTGTCCTAATTTTTTAAAAGCTTTCTTCGATAATAAATCCTGAAAAATAATAATCACCCTTGTTTACGTAATAGTTATTGAGAAAAACAAAAAGAGAAAAGGAAAACGAAGAGGAAGAAGAACAACAACAACAACAACAACAACAACAACAACAACGAAAGAAAAAGAAGAGAAAAAGAAAAGAGAGAATGTTTGAAAATTCAAAGTCAGAGTTGATATCACATAATAATGATCTCTCTCTCTCTCTCTCTCTCTCTCTCTCTCTCTCTCTCTCTCTCTCTCTCTCTCTCTCTCTCTCTCTCTCTCTCTCTCTCTCTCTCTCTCTCTCTCTCTCTCTCTCTCTTACAGTCTCACTTAGGATTACTTTAAATGATGATGGATCTAATAATATTCTCTTGGGATTGCTCGTTCATCTTAAGAAAATGAATAAATGAACGAACTAGCGTTTTTCCCTCACGAGAGATAGCTAGGTACCTACATATTCCTCCAAATACGGAAAAAATAAATTTCTCTCTCTCTCTCTCTCTCTCTCTCTCTCTCTCTCTCTCTCTCTCTCTATCTCTATCTCTCTTCTAGCAGTGTACCATCGAGATTCACGCTCGAATCGTTGAGCTTAACGATCGTTACACGTAGCCTTATGCATCTTGGCCGTATTTCGTTTGCTTGCTTGGAATCTTATAGAGACGGTCGTTAAAATTAACGATTTGAATGGAAAATACGACGATATTTCCCATCTGGAATACTTTCTCACCGTATTCGAGAAGAATAACTTGAATTCGTCGCTTTCTGATAGTTGACGAGCTCCGATAAGAATTCTTTTGTCGTTACTACGAATCCGACAAAACAACACGTTGAGACGATCGAGCGTAATCGATTTCTCGGTTTTATATATATATATATATATTTTTTTTTTCTTTTTAATTTTTTTTTTTTTATTTCTATTGATACCGGTTTTCTAACGATTCCAATGAAGTCCCTTTTGTCGTTACTACGAATTCGATAAAACATCAAGACGATCGGTTCTCGATTTTTATAACTTTTTTTTGTTAATTATGTTACCTCCTTTTTATCGAATTATGATATCTATTTGATATCTAACGAATACGATGAAAAAGAGAGAGAGAGAGAGAGAGAGAGGCGATTAATCAAAATTTTCGTGATTTTCTTTTATCATAAATTTTTTTTCAATCGTCTAATCTTCTCGTTTGAAAGTTATCGGTATAAATCAGTCTCTTTCATTCTCTACGGATAAGTAAATCTTACATAGCTCTAAGATAAAAGGAAAAGGTATGAAAAAAAAAGAAAAACGAAAAGAAAGAAAGAAAGAAAGAAAGAAAGAGATAGAAGTCAGACATACAATATACTCGAAGTAGCTGTCGTCCTATCGTAAATACGTTAATACATTTACATCGCATTAATAAAGATTTATTCAGATTCATTATTTATAAACTACATTCGCCCTTTTGATATGCTAATATGGGAGAGGTCTCCGGTTGCGTTAAATGCATGAATTTTAACGGGCCACTGCTATTTATGAACGCCTTCGTTTTTGTTCCTCTTAGGATACTCTCTCCCTCTCTCTCTCTCTCTCTCTCTCTTTCTCTCTCTTTTTTTCTCTATCTTTCTCTCTGTCTTTTTCTTTTAGGCGCGTGTCGACTTATGAGATAGGAAAAAATATTTATCGTTTATCCAAAGAAAGAAGAAAAAAAAAAAAACGAATTAAGTATAATTCCAAGGCTATCATAGAAAATTATAAATTCGTTGATCGTTATTATTCATTCGTTTATCTCGATGATCGAAAAGAGAATGAAAGAAAAAAAAATAAAAAATAAAAAAATAAAGAAGGAAACGTAAGTTAACTGGATTAGAAAGATGTTCGAAGAAAACAGAGGAAAGGAAATGAAAAAAGAAAAAAAAGAAAAAAAAGAGAAATAAAAAAAAAATCCGGTTGAATTAGAGAGGTTCGGCTTTGTCCGTAGATCGTCGGCGGCTAACTAATGCGATTGCATTGTCGCGGGATGGTTTTACTCCATGACACAAAGGTCGTTGATAAGCGAATACACACGAAACATTTCGGTACGTCATGCTCCTGCATTATGGCTCATCAGCGAAGGTCTTCGCCCTGGAGTTTCGACGGTGCTTAAGCCCGTCCCATTTACTTCCAATTAATTATGTACGTCAATTAATCAACGTCACTACGATTTTAGAGGTATGATACGTTATAATATCAAAGTAGCACGACGAGAGAGAGAGAGAGAGAGAGAGAGAGAGAGAGAGAAAGAGGGAGAGTGTTGTCTCACACTCTCCAATTTTCGATCGATCCTCGACACTGGATTAGATAGAATCGATGATACTGAGCTACCTGCTATTAATAAATATACTTTACGTTTTTTCTCGACTCGCTTAATTCCTTTTTTTTTTCCTGTTCTTTTTTTTTTTTTTTTTTTATTATTATTATCTTTTTTTTTTGACGAAGTTAGAGAATACAAAAATGTTGAAAGTCATTGTAAGATTTTGAATAGGTAGAAAAATGTGCTTCTTTATTAGAGTGTTGATGAAAGAGTATTTAGAAAAGAATATGTATATATGTATATATATTTTTTATAACAGTTATAACGGAGAAATACGGTTTAGTTTTATTTACATCTCCTTCTTCCATCTCTTATACATCTAATTAATTTATGTAGTTTATTTTTTCGTATCCTGAAAAAAGGCTATTCCATTTGACGAGGTAAGTACTTATATATATATATATATATATATATATATATATATATATATATATATACATATATGTATGTATGTATGCATATGTATGTATGTATGATCAGGAGGAGTTAAGGTCTATACTTCATTATTCCAACTTCTCAATCTCGCTTTTCTTACGAGATAAGTTCGAAAGCGTGAGGTAAAGAAAAAAGAAAAGAGAAGAAAAGAAAGATTTATCGAATAAATCATCGAAGAGTATAATAGAATACCGTATCTTTATAATCATCAACTTCGATATCCCGTTATTTATTTATACATTTATTTATTTATTTATTTATTTATTTATTTATCTATTTTATTTACTTTTTCTCATCGAGAGAAAGAGAAAGTATAACAGCAATTATTATTTCGAAAGGTATCGATAGATTCTACAACGAAGCAGATGAAGAAAAAGAAACAGAAAAAAAGAAGAAAAAAAAGAAGAAGAAGAAGAAGAAGAAGAAGAAGAGGCTTGCTTCGTAGTCGATTCGATCGATCATCTTGCCGAGTGGGATGATCGCATAGCTTCGGTGTAAATGAGTTAACGAGAGCGCTAGTTCGAAAGTTCCTATAGGGTGGAAATAGATAGATCAAAAGATGGAGAGAGAGAGAGAGAGAGAGATAGATAGATAGATAGATAGAAAAGGAGAGAAAGAAAGAATCAAGATAAAAAAAAAAGAGGGATGACACGAAAGAAGAGAAAGAAAGAGATAGAGAAGTTCCATGATTGGAAACGGTGACTCACTGAATTTATTAACGAGTTGAATATTTCACGCTCGAGTAGAGTCGGGCATACTTGGAATATCGTTCCACCATCTCGTATTCTTCCTGAAATAGCTAAAAGAGCTCCGTTAAAGTCAATGAAACGAGAATAGTGAAAATGCCAAGAGGTTAATTTTCATTTCGACGTCATTCGCGTAAACAACGTCTTAAGTATCGGAGCGCAAGCGTGTAATAAAAAAGAAAGAAAGAAAGAAAGAAAGAAAGTTTCGAAAGAGATAAACACTCATTTTCTTTTAAACAAACGTACGGTATACTTTATATACCGTGTGACGTATACAATACAAAATCAGCTGAATCTATTTTCATCCTTTTCACTCTCTCTTTTTTCTAAATCTATCTTCTCTTTTCTATCCTTTTCTTTACAAAAGAATAACTCGCAAGAGTCCTATAGAAATAAAACGTTTACGGACGTATGTAGATGCTCGCGAGGAAATTGTCCATTTTGCTATACCATTCTTTCTCCGTTGGTCTGTCTCTCTGTATCTGTCCATCCGTCCGTCCGTTTGTCTATCTCTTGTATTTTTATATTTCTCTTTTTAAACCCATGGATATTGACAAGGCCACAAATCGTCACGGATAGAGCTAAAGAAAAGGGATAGAAAGGGGGAATGAAAAGAGGAGGGACATTTTGAAGTAGATATAGAAGAGCTTCGAAACCGGGCTAAAGAGAATATGTGTACGAAGAAGAGAAACAGAGAAAAAGAGAGAGAGAGAGACAGACAGACAGAGAAAGAGAGACAGAGAGATAGGTGTTCACGTTCGAAGGAAAGAGATGGAAAGTTTGGCACCGAAACTAGACGGCCAGGTTGAGCGCGAAGTCCAATTAAGATGTTTTTCAGCGAACAGGGCTTTAGTCTGCAGACGTCGGCGTATCTAGGCGTCGGCTACACGCCCCCCACCCCCTCCTCCTCCCATCCCTCTTCTCACCACCCCCTCGAAGCCCATCCTCACTTCCTCTCGTTGTCGCGTCCCGTCGCATAGTCCCCACGGCCTATAGACTGCTGAATTCGTATGCATACATGAATATATTTCACTGTTCCCCAATCAACTATCCATACCCACTATTCTCTCTCTCTCTCTCTCTCTCTCTCTCTCTCTCTCTCTCTCTCTATCTATCTATCTATCTATCTCTCCCTCTTTATATCTCTCTATCTCTATCTCTATCTCTTCGTATGGTGCAAATCTTTTGTCCGTGTGTGTGTGTGTATACGTGTATATGTGTTTCAACTCAGAGAGCGAGCGAGAGAAAGGGAGAGAGAGTGAGAGAGAAGGAAGAAGTCTTTTGGTACTAGTACCTCTATTTCCATCCACTACTTTTAGCAACGGTGTCTGTTAGACTCTTGCACACGGGATGCGGGATATTTTTTGAACTCGGCTAAATCCACACGCTAATGAAGAACCATCCTCTGTAACGTGATATTAACGTTTTTTTCATTCATTTCTTTTTTCTTTCTCTCTCTCTCTCTCTCTCTCTCTCTCTCTCTCTAACCCTCTCTTCTTCCCTAACTCTCTTTTTCCTTTAACCAGGCGAGAAGAATCTTTCTCTAGGCGCGTAAAACATTTTTTAATAATTTCATCGAAAAACCGTAGTGTCCTCGCCGACAGGAAAATTATTCGGAAACGTTCGCATAACGTTCGATCATAGTCGGCTGTGTGTGTTTGTGATGAAAAAATAAAAAAGAAAAAATTGTGTAAAGACGAACATTACAGTTAATGAATAATGAGCAATGCTGCTTCTAACGAGGTTGCATCGATCAAACGTTTAATCAGTCTACAATTGAAACAGTTCATATATATATATATATATATATATATATATATATAAAATATATATATTTATATAACGCGGAGTCCGTTATATATCGTTTTGCTCTTTCCTTTTTCTCTAAAGAAATGAAGCGGTATTTAAATCGACGTAGGAAACGCAGAGCGTAATTACTCACGTAAAATGGTTGCTTTTAACGCGTCATTAACCCCATTCTGCGTACGCCAGACTAGAACGTCAAGATAGATGGTTAAATTAGCTTCTTCGAGCATGGGATAAATTCTTTATGACCGAAGAAAATGTACATGCTAATGAGAATGTTTTAACACCTTCCCCCCACTCTCTCTTCTCTCTTCTTTTTCTACTTTACTACTACTATCTCTATCTCTATCTCTCTTTCTCACTCTCTCTTCTTCTCTCCCTCTCTTTTTTCTGTGACTCTCATTCACCAATTCCCAACACGATGCATGCCATTAACACCCCCCTATGCAAACTTTCAAGTCGCAAATTTATATATCTCTCTATTTTTCATTTCACTTTATTCTTTTCTTCTTTCTATTATTTTTTTTTTTTTTTTTTTTTTCGTAACAAGCACCTGTAAAATATTTTTATAACGTCATATAAATGAAATGTCTGTACGTGTCCGTTATAAAACGAAATATTCTACTCCAACGTGATTTCAAAGTTGGAGACGGATCTTTGTATTCCTCTTGTTCTTCTTTCTCCTTTCCTCCTTTTTTCTTCCTTTCTTTATCTTTTCTTTTCTTTTCTTTGATTTTTCTCTTTAATAAGATGTTCGAAAAATTGTAGACCGTAACTGTTAATACGTATTCGAATTATATTTAAATTGGAAAAATGAAGTCGTTGTGAGGGGGAAGGCGGAGACGTAAGTAAGAGGAAAAAAATATCCTCGTCGGAGATCAAAAGACCAAACACAAAGAAAGAAAAAGAGAAAGAACGAGAGAAAGCAAGAGAGCAAAAAAGAGAGCAAAAAAGAAGGAAGGAAGGAAGAAAAGAAAAAAAAAGAAGAGGAAGTAAAACGAAACGTTTGTTTTCCGTCTTCTTATACTCGGAAGTTATGATGCATGCGGTTCTGTCCAAGAATAATTAGGGCTAGAAAATTGCGCAAAAGCATTTCGTTCTCTCGACTCGAAAATTTTCCGGGGGCGGCAAGCGCCACGAAATAAATAATGAGCGTTAGACCTGGGATACCAGTCAGTGTTAATGATGCCCTATATTTCGTTGAAAAACGTTAGCGGATTTTTGGTTATGAAAAATAACGTAAGAATTACTCGTGCAATTTTCCAAGCGTATCCACGAGTAAACGGCTGTTGTGAGTTAGTAAGAGAGGATAGAGGATAGAGGATAGAGGATAAACGAGAGAGAGAGAGAGAGAGAGAGAGAGAGAGAGAGAGAGAGACGTGGGTAAAGGGGCAAAAGGTAAGAGGGTACGGTGGCTTGGAAGAAGGGACGAAGGGTTTGGGAAGTAAATGGGCTACGTATCTTCTTAAAAAATCGGTTACGGATCCACGAAGATGTAGCTTCCAAGCAGCTCGTTAAGATATATAATTTTTGGAGGAAATAACGTTTCCTGTATTTACGAGAAAAATTCTTTTCCCTATGTTCTAGTAAAATACCACCGTGATATTATCTCTCTCTCTCTCTCTCTCTCTCTCTCTCTCTCTCATACTTTTTGTATATGTGTGTACGTGTTTCTCGTATGTTTCCTTGCATAAAATCTGATATTTAACGTCCTTACGTAAGAATCGTTTATCATTGCGTATAGTTCGGTGTATCGGTTTAATAATAACTTACGAAATTTATTATTAACGTGCATAGGTTATTATGCGTTTTTGGAGCGTGATGATAATGTAATTATGTTCAACCGCAGGACTACTTATTATAGAATAATTTAGTTGCCCTATCGAATATAGAACGATGAATATTATATGTATAATAGTTGTAATAATGATGATGATACGAGCGATGTATAAAAACCTCTGGATGACACACACACACACACACACGCGCGCGCACGTATCTACTTATCTATTGAAGTATAAAATAATTATTATTGTTTGATATATTTTCGACGAAAGGATTAATCGAAATTTCGTTTATTCGGTTGTCGATCGAATTCGAACGGTTGTCTAATCTTCTTAAAGTTTAACGTACCAATATACACACACACACACATATATATATATACACGTATAACGAGAAACATCAAAACGATTCGAACGTCTTCCGACATGAACAAGCACTCGCCTATTCGAGTCAAAGTTTTGGTTAGCACGATCCATTCGACTGTAAAAGACCAAGTTGATCCGAGTGCGAGTCATCCGCACGTGCAAAGCTCACTGCCAGAAATCGATGCAAGGATTATCCCTTTAGAATTCGCTCGTTGTGAAGTAGCGATGCCTTCATAGATAAGAACGACGGCAATACGTCTAACTTTTTAATTAAAGAGAACTACGGCGACGAACGAAGGAACGAACGAACGAAGGAACGAACGAACGAACGAACGAACGAACGAACGAACGAACGAACGACGATTAAATAAACCGCTCGTTAAAACTCTCCTAAATATTCTCCTAATATCTATGGAGGTATAACCAATGAACGATCTCGTGCTCGATATTCCGATATTCCAAGCACGCCGTTAAAGATTCTTTTATCCTCCTATAACAGATTCTACGATTAATTAATTTCGAACTTATGGATTCCGAAAAGACGAATCCATAATTGATTAATCCTCGGCTTACTCCTAACTTCTTCCATTCTAGATCTTTTTTCCTTTCCTTTGCTCTCTCTCTCTCTCTCTCTCTCTCTCTCTCTTTCTCTTTCTCTCTGTCTGTCTATCCCTTTTCTTTCTCTCTTTCTTTATTCTTCTTTTTCTCTTTTCGATTCGATACGAAATAGGGTTGACCTATTCTAAACGGAATAAAAACCGAAGATAATAGTTAGAAAGGAAAAGATTTACATAAAGACGAAATCATCGTTGACGATTCATCCGAGACTACTTCGATTAATTAATTCGATATGAAATATAAACGAAGTGATATTAAAAATTGACGACGATGGAAAAAAACGTAGGAGAGGAAGAAAAAAAGAGGAGAGCAAGAACGAGAAAAAGAAAATGGATGGATGGATGGGAAAAAAGAAACGGAGGAAAGGGAGGAAAAAGTCGAAAGAAGAAAAAGAACATGATAAAACGTAATCGCGAGTCAACGTAGGAATTAGTTGCTACGAGAAAAGCGGAAAATGAGTATTACTCTGATGTAGTAGCGGCGACTCGTTTGCGGAGAGGCGAACCTCTGGTCGTGTTTGCGTCTACACTTAATTACTTTTGCTAATTGCAGAATGATTGCTCCGCGCTTGAAGTTTCAATAATGGGGTTGTTACACCCTCGACTACCTTCGCAGCTGGTTATACTTCGTTGACTCTTCTTCTCCCTTCTTCTCCCTTCATCACTTCTCTCTCTCTCTCTCTCTCTTTCTTTCTCTCTTTCTCTACCTATCTATCCATCTATCTATCTCTCTCGCACTTTTTCTCCTTCTCCTTTTACATTTGATAATAAGCAGAAAAGAATAGCCAGTACTTTTTTCAGGTAAAGAGAGAAAGAGAGAGCAAGAGAGAGAGAGAGAGAGAGAGAGAGAGCATGATGAAGGTTATAACAGGTTAGCTGCCTTTAGGTGATAAGAAAGTAATCACTCCATCTTGCCACCGGTATTCCATTACCCGCTTCATCTCCGATTTGTTGCAACTAACTCCTTCCCCTCTTTACTCCCTAAGCTACCACTTTAAGCTCCACCCCTCTTGGTTACTCCCTCTAGCATCCAGACCAAACCAGACCAGACTAGAGCAGAACAGACTAGAGCAGAACAGAACAGAACAGAGCAGGCCAGGCCAAGCCAAGCTAGGGCAGTACTAACGGACTAATTACACAATTATATATCCATGGAGAATTCAAGGTGTCCATGTGATTTTCCTGGAAAGTGCATAGAACGTATTAGATCGGGGCTGAACTAAGACGGTAATATCGATTTTTCTTTAACGCCTCTTTTACACGCGAATGGAAGAATAAAACAGACAGATATATACATGTATATATGTATATACGTATATAAAACTATAGGAAAGTTGCACGGAAGTTGTACGAGGTACGGCGTAAAATGAAAAATAAAAAATAAAGGGAAATAAAAAGAAAATTAACAAAAAGAGGGAAAGGAAAAAATTCATTAAATTATATTATATTATTATACCATCATATCATTATTATATACCATCACGTTAAATGAAAAATTAAAAAAAAAAAAAAAAAAAAGAAAAAAAAAGAAAAAGAAAATACGTATATATACATATAAATATATTTCCTTCATAAATTCCACTCACTTTCTTCTTTGCATTTTAATAAAACGAAGAAAGAAAAGAATATTTTTCTATTATTCATTATATTAATCGCAATTTAATATCGTTTGTAAATAATTCTCGGTATAATTCTCTCGATTAAATCCCCTTTACATTTGGGTCTTGCCACCTACTTACATACATACGCAGCCGTTATAATCCGAAGGAATGAAACGTCGTATAATAAGAGAAGATTTCGGTCGCCATGCGAGACCTTAGATTTGTAACTTCGTTGAACTTCGGCCGGTGATACTTCGTGACTAACGAGGGAACTACTCAAGGGATTCCCGACGACTTCTAAGCGAGAGCTTTCCCCGCTTAAAGTCGAGTGACCCGTTACGGGAAACGCTAAACTTATCTAAGGCTTTCCTACGTCTTTCTTCCTCTTTTCTTCTGTTTTTTTTTTCTTCTTCTCTTTCTCTTCTTTTTCTTTTTCCTTTTTGTCTCTTTTCTTTCTTTCTTTCTTTTTTTCTTCTCTTTCGTTTCCATTTTTTTTCTCTCCTCCTCTTTTTTTCACCAACTTACCGACACTTTTCACTTTACACGTCGAAACGCTTTTCGATATTTCTCTTTTTCTTATTCTTCCTTTCTCTTCTCTTTCTTTTCTTTTTTTTTTTTTTTTGTTTTTTCTTACAAAATAAAGAGGGAACGTCGAACGAGACGATTCATTCGCCCGGTAGGATTAACTTTTAAAAATTGCTCGATGGTAAGGGTTGAAAGAAAAAAGAAAAAGAAGCAAGGAAAGAAAGAAAGAAAGAAAGAAAGAAAGAAAGAAAAAATATTTGTTTTTCGTATTTTCGAGTATAAACAAGAGTTCAATGAACTCTCGCTTGGAAAGTTACGATAAATTTTCACTAGCAAACTGTAGGCTGTATTTTGTTGCGTAGAGAAATGTATATTTGCAAAATAAATCGCGAATACGCCTGTAACGAATTCTCTATCATGCGTGTATATGTGTCTATATATATATATATACACACACACGCACATATATATATATATATATGTATGTGTGTGTGTATGCGTGGTACGTATATTATGTGCGTAAATCGAGTGTTATGATTCTTGCGTTTGGCCACACGAGCAACACGCAGCTCGTAAGTTATAAAACGAATCGAACATTATTATTTTTTCCATTTTATTTCGTCGAGAGTTACGACGTAACAACTCCTGTGTTGTTGTTGTTGTTTATTTTTCTCTTTTACTTAAATTATACATCGCAAGGAGATTGATCAAGCTGCAATTAAAAATCGTGCATTTACCTTATCACGATTGTCCTTTACAAGCTACTACTGCAAACAGTTTGTTTACAAACAAAAATCTTTCTATCGAGCCAAGTTCTCTTTTTCTATTTTTTTTTTCTCCTTTTTTTGTTTTTTTTTTTTTTAACACGAATACCCATTTCTCGTTTAACTACGTTATCGATATGAGATCCGTTTACAACTACGTAACGATTATTTAATGCTCGACGAAAAAAGAGAGAAAAAGAGAGAGAGAGAGAGAGAGGAAAAAAGGGAAGAAAAAAAAGAACACACGAGAAATGTCAGAGACAGAAAGAGGAAGTACTAGTA
This sequence comes from Vespula pensylvanica, assembly GCF_014466175.1. NCBI lineage: Eukaryota > Metazoa > Arthropoda > Insecta > Hymenoptera > Vespidae > Vespula > Vespula pensylvanica. Next base: position 9,392,699 of record NC_057688.1, read on the forward strand.
GTATCGATCAGATACGCGTTATCGAAGACTTATCGGTCGAGCTATAATTTTTAATTACGTTCGCGTGTCGACGCGTTGTTACACGGTAGCCCCACTATTCCAGTCTAATACTTCGCTGCTCCGACACATTGAAAACGTTTCACGTAACGTTCTACGTATGTAACACACTTTTTTTTTCTCTTTCTTTTTTTTTTTTTTTTTTTTTTTTTTCTAATGAATCCTATTTGTTCGTTATGTCTACTTCACTGAAAGAAAAAGATGAAAAGAAAAAAAAAAAAAAAAAGAAAAAAAATGGAAAGGAACAAATTTTGTTATCGTAAAATGTGTCCGAACTGAAGTAGAAGAAAGAAAAGAAAAGTAAAAAGAAGAGAGGAGAAAGAGAAAAAAGAAGAAAAAAGAAAAAAAGGAAAAAGAAAGATCGTTTCGGTCTGTTCTTGAAGTTTAACTTTCTTCATCTCTTCTTTCCTTTTTCACAGCGCAATCCGACGAGTTTAGATTTAATTAAAATATGTTCTTCGGAAGTAAGAAATTCTCTCTTGGTCAGAACGAATGGATACATTTACGAATATTTTGAAAGAAAAAAAGAAAAAGCGTACATATATATATATATATATATATATATATATATATACACACTTTTATTTATAATTATTCACAATCAATTTTCTCTAATTTCGATTAATTAACGATACGTATTAATCTACTAAATATGACTGACATTAATGCGAAATACGAACGTACATTAAAAGTACAATCGAATACTCATCTACCGTAACGAATCAATAGATAATTTTAACGAATAGTATCTAACATGAATTATGATTATCATTATTACTATTATCATCGTCATCATCATCATCATCATCATCATCATCATCATCATTATTACTTTTTTATAAATAAATTGTACTTCAGCTGTAGAAAATCTGCTAGTAATCTAAAAATCGATAGAACGAATGATATGAATAAACAATAAAAACAATTATGTCTAACAGGAATTATTATCGAAGTTATCCTTTATAGAAATTAATTGACTTCGACTTCAAATTCAAAAATTTATCCGTATATCAATCGTATTGTCGAGGGCGTATCGTGAACGATATAAAAAAAAAAAAAAGAAAAAAAAAAAGAAAAAAAAGAAAAAAAATAGAAAAGAAAAAAGAAAATAAAGGAAAAAAAAAGAACAAATAAACAGAAAAATAAAAAAAAGTAAATACGGTAGGAGGATAGATAACAGTGATATCGATGGTTTCGCATAAAGGTAGTAGACGGTCTCTCTTTGATAATCTCGAAACGAAACTCTCGTGATAGGTGCGACACGATTATACGCTTGGTCGGGATGTCCGAGGCAGGACTAATCACTGGCGTACAATTTGTGCGGTCGCGCGAACGATAACTTGCCCTGTTACTACCTACAATTCCCGGGTGTTTCGTGCTACGTCCTGCATTTGACGTATTTTGTATTTTCGTTAAAGGTAAGTGGACGACGTATTCAATGTGCGGCCTTACAACTTTGTAATTAACGTGCGACTGTGTGAAAGGCTCTCTCTCTCTCTCTCTCTCTCTCTCTCTCTCTCTCTCTCTCTCACTTGCTCTCTTTCTCTTTCTCTCTTTAGGTTTGTGTCGGTGTTGGGGTTACGAAAATTATTCAGATTCACAATCGTACTTAATTTCTTTCATTTGTTTTTTTTTTTTTTTCATGTTTCTTTTCATATATATATACGTATATTATTTTTACTTTATTTATTTATTCATTCGTTGCTTTCTATTTCTTTCCTTTTTTTTTTCTTTATTTTTCTTTATACATATATTATTTTTATTTTATTTATTTATTCATTCATTCATTCATTTCTATTATCGCTACCAACTGGAACAGGAATTACTTTTTGTCACTCATAAAAGAGTACAGATTAATGTTAAAAGATGGACGAACCAACAAGTTTTTGTGTCTTTTTTTTTCTTTTTTTTTATGATTAGACAAGGTATACTTACTAATTTGCTTGTTTTGCTTCTTTTTATGTTTATTCTTTTTTTTTTAACACGCCATATAATTTTGTTATTTGTTGTTATAAATACACAGGGATATTCATATTCGTCGACCCATTCTATGTACAATGAATATATTTTACGAAAAACAAATTTCATCGTGAATAAACTCGATTCGTGAATCTATAAGGAATATCATAGAGACGAATAATAATAATAATAATAATATATTTTTCAATTGAATCACTTAAATGAATTAACGTTTGATATATATATATATGTATCCTGTGTATCAATAAAAAATATAAAAATAAAAATTTTTCTCGAAAGAAAGATTACACCATTACATTTACTTATTCCTACGCGTATATGAATTCGTTATTATAAATACGTGTATACTTCACATGTGCATTGATACGCATATCCTATAATGAAAACATATTTTCTGAAAAACGAATTCGATTGCAAATAAATTCAATTTACGAATCTATGCAGCAGGTACGCGCTCGAATCGTTGGGTACGGATTGCATTTATAAAAAAAAAAAAAAAAAAAAAAAAAGGGAGAGGAGAATAAAAAAAACGTACATATGTTTCGATCGAACCTTTTTAATGCGAACATTTGAATATCTCCCTTATATACCTTACATACATATATATATACACATATGTGTGTGTATGTATATGTGATATATATATATATATATATCGATAAAAAATAATGATAACAAAAATGCACTAAAATAAAACAAGAAAAAAAAAAGAAAAAATTACACTTACATTTACCTATCTCTCTCTTCTCGTATGAATTTGTTAACTCGTTATTATAAATACTATATATTTGATATGCATCGACGTGCTCCGTAATGAAATAATATTTTACGGGAAACAAATTTGATCGGGAATAAACACAATTTGCAAATTTATATGGAGTTTACGTAAATTCGAAACGGATCGAGTGGATAATAAAACAAAACGAAAAAAAAGCATTCAAAAAAAAAAAAAAAGAAAGAAAGAAAGAAAGAAAAAATAAAAAAAGAAATAAAGCAAAACACACACACACATATATATATATACGTATGTATATTTTTATTGACAAATTTACGAACGCGTTTGAAAATCATCAGAGTTTGCCTAACCAAACGAGATACTCGTTTATCTAATTAACCATTAGAGTTAGTCAAATTTCGATTCGAAATGTGTGGTCGATCGACAATTTTCATCTTCTTGTCAAAGCGAAACAAATAAATGATTACTCCAACACTATAATCCTATTGAGTATACTGCATGTAACTTACATACATATATACATACATACATACATACATACATACATATATATATATATA
>NC_057688.1:9396131-9403631 GCF_014466175.1 Vespula pensylvanica
TACATACATACATACATATATATATATATATATATATATATATATATATATTATACATTGTACGTATACTTATACACGTATCGATCGAAAAAATTTTTATTAGACTCTTACAGTGAAACGAGTAAACCATTTCTCTGCCACTATATAAAAATTATGTACATGTATATGTACATCTCTTTCTCTCTCTCTCTCTCTCTCTCTCTCTCTCTCTCTCTCTCTCTCTCTCTCTCTCTCTCTATCTCGTGCATTTGTATCGTAATGAAGGAAATGGTAACTCGAAAGTCGGAAAGTTTTATCGCGTTTCTTCTTTCTTGAGTCGAGCAGGTGCTACTATAGTTCGTCGCGTGCCGTCACGGGCATGTTACGACGATCGGTGTCACGACGTGGCTGGCATGTTGCTTATTAGTTGTGCTACCTGTTTTTATAACGTCGATAATTTATCGCCTCTACCTTCACCACTGTTATTCAGTTTTTATTCTGAAGGGGTTGGACAAGGAAATCCATTCACGTAAGGTTTATCGCAAGAAAGGAAAAAAGAGAAAAAGAGATCAAGAGAAAGAGAAAGAGAGAGAGAGAGAGAGAGAGAAACAGAGAAAGAGAGAATAAAAAGAAATTTCCTTTTCGTTCGAGTAGAAAATTCGAATTGGACCAGATCAGCGTTTCTCAAATATCCTGTCCGTTCTACCTCGACAGTATCAAAGTCTTTTCGCGTCGTCCCATCTTTGTCTATTTTCACTTTACATGATCATCGATGTTCCCCAAGCATATAACCTAACAAAGTTTGAGAAACACTATATCTGAAGCTGTATCGATGATGAAGGTCATCTTCATCCACCTTCGATATAGTCTAACGATAGAAACGAAGACGAAGAAAGGAGTCTTCTAAATTGATCAAATCGGATCGCATAAGACTTAACTCGATCGAAATATTTCTTTTGATCGGTGATATCTATAGATATGTACTTATCTGCTATATCTGGATAAGTAAGTAAATATTTATAAACATTTCTATAAGCTCTCGTAGACGAAGAATAATTCGTAAGGTCGACAAATATTATTAATGGATAATCATTCAGTCCGATAAACAATTAATTTTATATTATCGTATAAGACAATTCAGAATTTGTTCGATCTATCTATGTACGTATATATATATATATATATATATATATATATATATATATATACTATACATAGTTACGTATACTTACGTTACATATGTACATTTTACACACGTCGGATACGTACGTTCGTATTACATGCATTTATCTGATTCGAATCATCCCTAATGTTAGCACGACCTAAATAAAGACTCTCTCTCTCTCTCTCTTTCTCTGCACGTACATACATATATATTTACATATGTATATACATACATACATACATACGTACATACATACATACACACACACACACACATATATACAGGTATATATAGACTATCTTTCTCTCGAATAGGAAGTTCAGAGACTTTGGAACACGCCGAGGTTGTGGAAACGACGCTGTCGTAAAGTTGTCGACGCTTTTCATCCTTGTCACTAGATTAGGTTTAAGTATACCTAAGTGGACTAAAGGGTTACAGTTAAGACGTTTACGTTCCTTCGAAGGCGATCTTCTCGCATACTTTCTCTTTCTTTCTCTCTCTCTCTCTCTCTCTCTCTCTCGCGCGCGCGCTCATTATTTTTTAAATTGATCGAACGATTTCAATTACTTTTCTCATACGAATTTTTCTTATCTTAAAAAAAATATACACTAATAATATCTAATTCTTACCTCGCTCACACCTTCGCTGTAATTAAGTGCTCCTGGATTAAGAAGATCGTTGTTTCTTTATCGTTCGTAAATTCGGCTCGTAAATCATCCTGCTACGTAATATCTTCGTAATATCTCACAAATGGTTCATCGACGATCCTTTCGATCTCACACGATCCGACCGACTCTAAAAAGATATAGTTTATATCAAGTTAATGGATATCTTGCTTTTAATGCTATAATAAAAAGACAAATATATATAATATATACGATCAGATCTTTTTCGAAAGGATCTCTAAAGAGAGACGTATCATTTAATGATCTATACTTATTAAACGTCCGATTCGACGCATTCTCTCGAAAGATTCGACGATCGACAAAATTATTGTAAAAAAAAAAAAAAAAAGAAGAAAAAGAAGCGAAAAAAGAATCGAAATATTCAATGAATTAATTCGAATTAAATGTTACGCAATTAATAAATATTGTACGTATGTACCTGCGCATTTTGATCGTATTTTCGCATATCTACGTATATCAATTTTTATTAACGAATCAGTTATAAATAATAAATTAATAAATTAATACGAATCGTCGATTATACGCTCACATATTTTTTAATGATATACAAATATTTAAAAATGATTGCGATTAAATAAAATACTTACATATATTAGAATACGACGTAACTACAGCGTAATAGAGAAACTAAACGATGTTATTTCACCTAAGTATCCTACACGACTGATAAGGATACTTACTACACGTACATACGTATAACTCCGTGTTCTCTACCGCTAACTATGTTTTGTTTACGTATTTCTCGGAAATACAAATTTTCAGGAACTCGAAACAAAACATAGCATGGCGTTTATTTACCTACCAGTTACTATTCGTGATCTCTCTCTCTCTCTCTCTCTCTCTCTCTCTCTCTGTCTCTCTCTCTCTGTCTTTCTCTTTCTCTTTATACATATGTATATCTTACGTTTCCTTTGATGTTTATAAAAAGGATAAATACATATTTATTTACACGTTCGTTGATGAAAAGGAAAATAAAAATGAATTATACTATCCATTACATCTTTTTCCTATACACACACACACACACACACATATATATATATAATAAGATTAAATAACATGTAATATAATATCCTTTTTAAAATAAAATAAGCAATCAGATGAAAATAATAATTAATCGTAAAGAACATATACATATCAAATGAAACATACATTTGTTATTTACGATCTATAGATCTATAGATCCTACAAATTTTCGTTCGATAAACAAATCGATAATTCTATCTTTATATATATATATATATACACACGTATGTATGCGTATTATATATACGTAGGTATATCAAAAAAGAAAAGAAAAACAAACAGAAAGAGAAAGAGAGAAAGAGAGAGAGAGAGAGAGAGAGAGAGAGAGAGAGAGAGAGAGAGAGAGAGAGAGAGAGAGACAGAGAATGAAGAAAATTTGAAAACTCAATCTTACGAAAGGCTAGAATTTCTCTCGTTTTCCTCTGTTCGCGTAGAAATATCTTGGAGAAAGGGAAAAGCGGATGGGACCCTTGTCGGTCGGTACTCGCACGCTAGCAGCTAACTCGGTCGGTCGGTCGGTCGGATGTTCCGCCGCAATAATTCCACACAGTTCGACTTGTTTAGAATAACTTTCGAACTAGAGGAATTTCAGTGAGAAACCGTTCTAAGAACCGCTCCCGACGGACTGGAAGCGAACTTTGCCGTGGGAGAAAGCTTTCGTATTGTATGTCAGAGCTGTCGGAAAATTTTCATTTTTTATAATTTCGACTGGCAAGGGAAGCGAGTGTAAGGTGGTTGGTGAATGTATGTAGGTACGCACGCGTCCGCGTATGTGTGTAGATATTTATGTGTGTGTGTGTGTGTGTGTGTGGAAATAGGTGTGTACTACTGCGGGAACACCGTCCCTCAACTTTCATGACGGTAAAAAGGATTTTCAACTCGTTCCATCGTACGTACGCTTGGGACCGTCGACACAGCCTTCTTCTTCTTCTTTCTTTCTTTCTTTCTTTCTCTTCTTTCTTTCTCTTCTTCTTCCTCCTCTTTATCCTCCTCCTCTTTCTTCTTCTTCTTCTTCTTCTTCTTCTTCTTCTACATTTACCTCTTTTACTTTCTTTTCGAAACACTTCAACCGGTAGCTCTCAATCGGCCTTAACTCTTTCTACCCTCACACCCCTTCTTCCCTACCCCTTCTTAACCATACATTGGACACTCCAATTCACATTTTCCACGTCCATCCCTTTGAGAAATTTAACTTTTCCCACATTGGTCAGGGGAATCAATGCTGAGAATGCTCTTGAGATAAGAGGATCTTTTCGTTCGAGATACATATACATTTAAGAATTTCTTTCTTTCTTTCTCTCTCTTTCTTTCTTTTTTTCTTTTTCTCTCTATCTCTTTCTTTCCTTATTCCACGTTCGACGTTTATAATCTCGCCTAATTAGCTTCGACAAATCACGATTCGTTCGATCGTACTGTTTGGAATATTATAATCAGACGATTTTACAAACAAACGTTATTATTATAATTAGCTCTGCCAAACAGTTTTATCTCGTTAACATAAACCAATATATTCGTCCACTTTTTTAACGATTTCTCGCGAGAAGAGAAATTTCATTTTTTCGCGTACGTAGGTAAATAAATAAGTAAATAAGTAAGTAAGTAAGTAAGTAAATAAGTAAGTAAGTAAGAACGTAGGAATCAACATGGTAGCATTTTTCTTTCTTTCTATATTCTACCAACGAATAAGAATAATTATGCGTAAAATGAGAAAAACTAACGACGTAGGTACTTGCCATTCGCATAAGCATCTGAATTTTTGCTACGTCTTCGTTTTTATCTCTCTCTCTCTCTCTCTCTCTCTCTCTCTCTCTCTCTCTCTTGCTCTGTCTCTCTTTCTCTATTTTCAAGCAAAATCGTATTATTCGTGGCAACTCGAACGAGATTTGAACGACAATCACGTCCGTTCGATAGGAGAGAGCAATAAGCGATCAGAAATACGATGTTCGACGTTCAGAAATGTCCGTCAATCAGGCTTATCTTGCATCGGTTACGATGTGTGCGCATTGATCTTTTATATATGTATATATGTGTGTGTGTCTATGTGTCTCCGTGTGTATGAATATGTGCGTACGTTTCAGAGAAGGTATCGTTATACCGTTATTTATCATCCTCAAATTGATTCGTCGCATTATCCTATCGATTTCTATTCTTTCTCTCTTTCTCTCTCTCTCTCTCTTTCTCTCTTTATCTATTTCTGTCTCTTTCTGTTCGATAGAAATAAAATAAAGGATACGCTAATTATACACGTTAATCAGTTGTCGCTTAAACTTCGATTTGAAACGTTTGCCAACTTTAGAGATACACAAACGGAAGGAATAAATCGATGTAAGTCAATCTTCCGTATCGTTTGAAATTTTAATTACATCGAACGGAAATAAAAAAAAAAAATGATCGATTTAAAGAAAGCGATAAAGGGGAGAGAAGAAAAATTAATCGGCGATTATTTGTGTAACATTCGCGAATAAAAATACGACGACTCGAAGAATGAATCGTTCGTTATCTACAGATAAATCCTTTCGTTTCTTCATTTATTTTGCCTTTCATCTTTTCCTTTTTTTTTTTTTTTTTTAACTTACCACGAGTTTGGAAGAATTTGAGAATCTTTCTTCCTTTTTGACAAATATTACGAAGATATTTTATTATCGTCGATTAAAAATGAAAAAATATTCTTAATCATTCTCATTCGTAATACGTAATACGTACATACGTAATAATTCTTATATATGTATATATATATATGTATCTACGTTCATATATAATGTATTATTATGAAGGATAAGAGTAAGCATATCTACATATTACGAAACTTCCAACTTCTAGCTTCGATCTCACACTTCCATCTATTATCTCGCCGGTCGTTTGTTTATAACCCTACATACGTACATATGTACATATATACATACATACATATATATATGTGTGTGTGTGTGTGTGTGTATATATGTTGCGCTATATCGCTGAAAAGTCGTACTACCGAGATCACGGAATTTAATGGATTAATCCCATTTACGTTGGTGAGCGAGCTAATACCAGCATGTACATTAATTTCATCGAAAGTTCGAGTTAGAGGAATGATATAGAAGAAGAGAAAGAAAAAAAGAAAAAGAAATAACGAGAGAGAGAAAGAAGTACCCTCTTCCGTGTCCTTCGTACACTTTTTTTTGCCTAACTTAATGTTTCATGTCACATACATAATATCCTATACATACATATACATACATACGTCACGAAAGAGGAATCTAAATCATTTAACTTCGTTATACGTGCTATAATATACTATCCTATCCTATACGTTTTAATTATCTAAAAAGTCGAATTAGCTTAGGAGAGGAGAAAGAAATAAAAAGAAGAAGAAGGAACGATATGAAGAACAAAAAAAAAGGAGGGAGAAGAAATGAAAGAAAGAAATATCTATTACTCCAAGGCACTTTCATAATCAAAAGAGAAAATTTGTCGAGTTACATGAAACGTGACACATACATATATACATACGTTCATACTTACTCACATACGTACGTAGATACATCCATACATATATACAACCAAATCGTCGTCTCTTGAGAAAGGAAGCAAGAGTCGAAGAGAAGGAAGAAGGATTAAAGTATCCTAGGGCGATGCGACGTGCAATAAATTCGATGTTTAGAGAACGAAGGAAACAGTTCCTGGCGCGTTTATCCGACGGCTACGTCGCTTGTGAAATCGTCACGGCGACGTGAGTTAGGCGAGCTTGTTCTCTCTCTGACTCACACTCGTCACACATTTATACATTCATGCATACATACGTAGACACATACATAGATACGATTCCTACCACGTTGCAACCCCCTCGACGCGTCTACTTGGTAAATGGAATGCTCGCAAGGATAGATCGAGTGCGTTGTGTCGTTCTCGCATCCCCTATTTCCACTACTACTACTACTACTACTACTAGGTCGCTCCAACCCCCGCCCACCCACCTTTACCACCTCTACCCGTCAAATGGAAAAGCTTAAATGTAAACTATGCACGCTTTATAGCCTTTGTTTCAACTTTAACGTTACGACGACTGAGTATTTGCAAATCTCTGAAAAGGGGAAAACCGGGGACCGGTGATTTTCAAATTTTCCCTTGAAACGTGATTTATCTTTTTTCTTTCTTCTTCTTCTTCTTCTTCTTCTTTGTCTTTTTTGTCTACTTTTTTTTCTCTTTCTTCTTCTTTTTTTTTCCATAATAAACGAAAAACGAGGAAAGTTTCGTTTCGATAGGTGAATTCGACGTTCGACGATTTTTCTGAAGAAAAAAAAAAAAAAGAAAAGACGAAAACAGAAAAGAAAATAAAAAGAAATAATAATGAAATGAAAGATCGCGAGATATCTCGTAGGAACTTGCTGAGACATTTATTCGAAAAAAAAAAAAAAAAAAAAAAAAATAGATGAATAAAAAAAAAAGAGAAAAAAGATTAAGGAAGATCGATCGTCTTTGTTGAGGAAATCACGTGTCTTATTGTTTCAGGACCATCGTTTTGGGGTCTGATCAATCCGCAATGGTCCCTGTGCAGCAAAGGAAGACGACAAAGTCCCATCAATATCGAGCCCGACAAGCTGCTTTTTGACCCCCACTTGAGACCGGTGCATGTCGATAAGCACAAGGTAAAGTATCGATAGC
>NC_057688.1:9408631-9416713 GCF_014466175.1 Vespula pensylvanica
GTCATGAGAGCGTGCAATCAAAGTCTAGTCGATGGTCAGACATCGGAATTATTTCTATCGGAATACAACGTTCCAGTGGTTCTCGAAATTACGTTGTCGGCGAATGACGACGATTTTGGACGAATCAAAGGGATACACGTAACTCTGATGAACATTAGCGACGTTAATCAAGGGATTTGAATTCATGAACGTCCACGTTACCCAAGTTCATCGACATGGCACGGTAAGAACGAATATCACGTTAACGGGGGAAACATTAACGTTCGAGATATCTGCTATTTCCACAAGTTACGCTAACGGATCGGCCGATCTCTCGGAAACTCGTCGAATATTCCGCGGCGATGTCTGGAACAGAATGAATGTCGAAATCCAACGAGAGTTTATCGTCCATGACTTTGCGATATTTTGGAAATTAATATTATCTTTGCTCGTTTCTAAAAAAAAAAAAAAAAAAAAAAAAAAAAAAATAAGAAAAAAAAGAAAGAAAGAAAGAAAGAAAGAAAGTGTTCGATTCTTTAGTTCTTTAGTGTTCGATCATATTTTCAACTAAACGTTCAAAGTTATCTCGTCTTCTAGCCAAAGAATCAGATACAAGGTACCATCAAAAAAAAAAAAAAAAAAAAGAAGAGATAAAGAAGAAAAAGGAATGTTTCAATATCGTTCGACTAATTCGTAAGATTCTTCGATCGTATATTCGATTTAACCACTGGAAGATCTTTCATATTTTAGCCAAAGAATCATACACAAGATATCTCCGAGAGAAAATAAACGAAACAAACGTTCGATGTTACACGAACGGTCACTGTGATATTCTATTATCAACTTAATTTTCAGAAGAAAAAAAAAAGGAAAAGAAAAAATCAAATACGAGATACAACGTAGTAGATTTAGGTAGTTTTCGTATAATATGCATATATACTCGTAACCTGACTTCCTTGCTTCTATCCATTCATCCATCCATCCATTCATCCATCCATCCATCCATCCATCCATCCATCCATCCATCCATCCATCCATCCATCCATCCTTCCTTCCTTCCTTCCTTCCTTCCTTCCTTTCTACGATTCACCGAGCGATTGTTTACGAAATAGAATGTCTCATTATGTTAGCTGTTGGCTTCGAGCGATACACTCGTCTACTCCAAAGTAATCCACGCGTATGTATATATATATATATATATATATATATATATATATATATATACACGTACGAACGTAAGTATGTATGTATGTATGCATATAATGCCTTAGATGAGTTTCCAGGTTGTTCTACGCGTGCGGATGATAGAGAGAGAGAGAGAGAGAGAGAGAGGGAAAACGAATTGTATACAGACATCGAAGACGTATGTATTATACGAGGACGATTTACAGGGGGCCAGTAGTTAGACAAGTGTAATGGACGCTCGTAAGTGCAATCAATGTTACTAGACGTCGAACGAAGGGCTCCCCCGAGGCTACATGGACGCACGACTGACACAAAAGACGATTCACGATTAGCTACCTATAATCTCTCTCTCTCTCTCTCTCTCTCTCCCTCTCTGTTTATTTATCTATCTCTATCTCTATCTCTCTTCCTCTTCTCACTCATATTTTATATCTCGTTTATCTTTGTGTCTTTACGTTTTAATTAGTACACGCGATACCAAATAAATCATTTCCCTTCTATCCAACGAACAATAAGAAATAATAGATAAACTTAAAAATATAGCGTACGTTAAACAGAGATTTAATCAATTTCAATCTGATTATTTACATTCAATAATAATTATCAACATTTTTAATGGTAATTCATGATCTTGTTATTTCTTGAGATAACAAAATAGATACTTACGTTAATTTATTATTATCGATGTAGTAAATAAAGTAGATACATTATAAATCGTGATTTCTTTTCGTAGAACGAATAAATGAAATAATTCAAATCGAAATTGCGATTAGAAAATTTTCCTTCCTGTTGAATATTCTTTTCTTTTCTTTTCTTTTCTTTTCTTTCTTTTTTCATTCTTCTTTCTTATCTCGTCTCAGGATTCTTTGAAATAAAATATTGACGATAACGAGATAACGTTATTTTCGATTAGATCAAATCGTTAATATACTTTTCACGAACCACAGCGAGAAGATATTTCTAATGGATTACTACGTCGAAACGCGGTAACAATTCATCTTCTTGAGAATTAGATTAATTAAAAGGCAATCTCGATTGGATTATCGTCGAAAATGAAGAGAACGTTTGGAGGATAGTTCACGTTCGAGGAGTTCCACGTAAGAATAGATCGTTTCTAATCTTTTTTTCTCTCTAACGAATGCGTTTAGAAGCAATTACATACATATATACATACATAGATATATATATATATATATATATATATATATATATACACGAACTCTGCCCTATCTCCCACCCTTTACATTCCAACTTCGAGTTTTATTTAAGTGGATCAGATTTTTTTCGCGTATGATCCCTTAAACGAATTATTCGACGATGAACGATCATTTGTCACGAGAGACGAAATCGAATTTAAAATCTATTTCGAAGGTAACGGATTAATCTTTTCCTTGTTTTACATTTCTCATTTTTGTTTCTCTCTCATTTGAAAGATTTCAAAGATCCTTCACGTCTTATTTTGAAACGTCGAGGAAGCGTCTCAAAGTTTTTGCGTTTCTATCCTTCGAGGAATAATAGCTAATCGTAATGATAAAAAATCGTGTAGATTTTTGTTTCTTTTTTTTTTTCATAGGGGAGAGAGGAAGAGAGGAGGTAAAAAGACTAAGCAGACGTTTCTCTTTTCGTGACAACCGAGAGAATTTCATACGACTCCTTGCCCTCGAACGACCTCTTAGAAACGCTACCGTCGCCGGTGAAAGACGGGAAGGATGATCCCTTTCACCTTAGACCGAATCATCCCCACTCTCTCTCTCTCTCTCTCTCTCTCTCTCTCTCTCTCTCTCTCTCTCTCTCGTTCTTCCTCTTTCTCACTCACTTTCTCTTAGGAACTTTGAGCTTTTGCGAGAAGAAGGATAGAGAGCTTTTGTGCAGCCTCCTTGGTGTCTAGACCGCGAGTCGTTTAGAACCGGTGAGTCTTTTTCCTCAGGCAGTTCTTCCATTGATCCACCTTCGAAGTCCGCGATGGTGGTTCTGAGATAAAAAGAAAAAAAAAGAAAAGAAGAAAAGAAAAAGGAAGAAGAAGAAGGAAGAAGGAGAATGAGGAGGAGGAGGAAAAAGTAAAAAAAAAGAAAATAAAAAATAAAGAAAAGGGGAGCAAAGGGGAGAAGAAGAGAGGGAATGATTGAGAGAGAGAGAGAGAGAGAGAGAGAGAGAGAGGTGTAGGGAAAGAGGGTTGGTCGGGGTTATCGGAGGTACTAAGGGTGCTAGGACTTTTGAAAGGAAGCTCTGAGAATTATTCCACGGGGTTGGATCGAGGTGCCACCACAGCCCGTTCTAATATCTATCGCGAAATAATGACTTATGCACACCAACGACTCTTTCTTCGAAGGGAAAGCCAATGGCCATCTTCATTTTTCTCTGTCAGCGCAAGAAGACTCGAATCGCCGTTTCGTCTCGATCGATCTCTTCTTCCGAGAAGAAGAAAACTTCTCTCCTCTTCTTTTCTTTTCTCTCTTAAAACTGGCTAAGGAGGATGCGTTATTTATCAATTAAATCGGGACCAGGGGTAACTGGGTTTAACGGGACTTTCCTAAAGAAGGAAACTGACAAGTCCGAACGTTCTTGATATCGATGAGAGAAAGAGAGAGAGAGAGAGAGAGAGAGAGAGAGAGAGATTCTTGTCACTCACTTGTCTACTTAAAAATTTTTTTTACTTATGTATCATCTGAGCGAAGAATAATGATTGGCTCTCGATCGTCCTATCGTTATCCTTTCTTAATAAAGATTAATTAACGACAAAGAAGAAGTTGTTCAACAAAAGAAGAAGAAAATATAAAAATGAGAAGGAAGAGCGAAGGGGAAAAGAAGCGGATATAAAAAGGAAATCAAAAAAAAAAAAAAAAAAAAAGGGAAAAGAAAAGAAAAGAAAGAAAGAAATCGTTCGACCGGCATAAAATCTCGATATGAGTTGCGTATAATCGAACGAAAAAATTCGAATCGAGAGATATTCGAATTAGTACCGAATGACGATAACCGAGAGTAAATCTATCGCGAAATACGTAAGCTATCTCGGTTGGACTTTCGCTGACGCGCATTTCTACGTGCCGTAGGACGAGGCTCATTATTTCTAACTGATGACGCCATAATTCAGGTCCTTCTAACGCGCCAGAAAGGACGACGTACAAGAAAATGGACTTGCCGTGGCTCGACTTGCACTTCGTCAGGCTTCTCTCGCGAAACGCTTGCGCTCCCGCGCTCTTCGTCCAACCGAGCGCATACGTACATACATACATACATACATATATAGATACGTATATACGTAAGTACGTACGTACGTACGTACATACACGCTATCGTATATTCTATCTTTGTCTGACTATCTCCTTCTACCTATCTCCTTCTCTCTATTTCTCTTCACCTTTGCTATTCCGTCCAATTAAATGCCTAATCAATTATCCGACGAAGAACGGACGGTTGCGCTGCTGCCTTTCTTGCTTCTCCACCTCAAAACACGTTTCTCGATCGTCGAACGACCAACCGACATTAGTGTGTGAGAGAGAGAGAGAGAGAGAGAGAGAGGGAAAGAGAAAGATACGACTACGAGGAATAGTTCGTGCGTATGTGTATGTGTATATGTGTGTGTGTATGAGTAGGCGGATGGATGCGAGTATGCAGGTATGTGTGTATTCG
Source organism: Vespula pensylvanica (assembly GCF_014466175.1). Lineage (NCBI taxonomy): Eukaryota > Metazoa > Arthropoda > Insecta > Hymenoptera > Vespidae > Vespula > Vespula pensylvanica. The sequence goes on from NC_057688.1 coordinate 9,413,426, forward strand.
TTCGGCAACCCTGATCTATTGAAACTGCGCTATTTTCCACCGTTTCGAGCCGTACGATCGACTTAATTTATCGCTCGATACGCGAAACCACCCAATTTTCTACTTCTACGGCTTCTACATACGCAGCAAACACATACAGAGATTATTTATACGTATCTATGTAGATATATACGGATATTACTTACTACCGTAGTTTTATATATATATATGTGTGTGTGTGTATATATATATATATAAATATATATATATGTATCTATATATACACCGTGGATGTAAATGGAAATCATTCTTTTCAGGTTTCCGGACACTTGCACAACACCGGCCAGTTTCTGGTCTTCCGAGCGGACAAAGAGGCCAAAGTAAGAGTCAATATAACGGGTGGTCCCTTAGCTTACCATTATCAATTCGAAGAGATCTATATTCATTACGGATTGGACGATAATCATGGCTCCGAACATCGCGTCGACGATTATGCTTTTCCAGCCGAAGTAAGTCTACTATATTTTCGTTTTCTTTTTTTCTTTCTTTCTTTCTTATCGCTTCCTATCGGCGTAACCATGATTTTATATAAACCGATAATTATTTCATTTTGTATCTAGACATACGTACGTATGTATAATATATACGAATTCTATGATTTTAGAAACTTCTCTCTATTACTTTTTTATACGTTTAATCTTCGAAATACTTTAATGATCGGTCCAGCAATTAGAAAGACAGAAGACGGATGGACGGACGAAGAGAAAGATAGATAGATAGATAGATAAAGAGAGAGAGAGAGAGAGAGAGAGAGAGAGAGAGAGAGAGAGAGAGAGAGAGAGAGAGAGTACAGTTAGAAAATCACGAAAGAGAGCATCGTTTTTCTATTCAGAGACATTACGTCCATTTAGTTTCGTTAAATCTAGTGGCAGTGCGTCAGAGCAGACGCACGAGAGATTATCTATTAAATTCCTCGCTCATCCTGAATTCGTACACGTAGCGTACAATTTTACAAATGTTACATATTTTATTCAAGATACACAATCGGTCCAGACACTTTTTCCAATTTTTTTCTTTCTTCTTTTTTTTTTTCCTTTGCTTCTCCCTTTTTTTTTTTTTTTTTTTGATTCGAACGAAAGTATACTTAAATTATGATCAAGTATTACATATGAGAACTTTAGCAACTCTATATACGAAGTTTATATGAAATATATATAGAAAAAAGATAGAAAAAGTGGAACGTTTATCGAGCAAAAACTATATTTTTAATCTCCTCGAATAAAAGACGATCTATTTTTATATCTAATTGTTTGTTTAATCCGATGTGAAATAAAAAAATTAGTAAGATCCATATGAAACGTCGCGACGTTATCGATTCGATCGTACGATTAAATTTTCTCGAGATAAAACTTCTGTATAGTATAAAACGAGCGCCATTTCAAAAGAAATTTTTCGAAAGATCGATCTGACAATCGATACGGTAATACCTTTCGCACTATAGCAATCAAACGGTGCACAAAATTTCGTTAGATTTGATTCGAGCAATTTGTTGCTCGGGTCGAGATAAAAAAAAAAAAAAAAAAGAGAAAAGAGAGAAAAGAAAAAAGGAAAGAAAAAAAGAACAAAGAAAAACATTTAGCCGTACACAGGCACGATATAAACAAAAATACGCACATCGTATCAAGCACGCATACACACGCGCGCACGGATACACACGCATACTTACGCACTTACGTTCGTGAAAAACTTCAAACGGAATTGAAAAATTCCATTTCTATCGAAAGTTATAGAAACGAGCTCACGTTTTTTGCAATAGTGAATGTGCAAAAGATAGTCTCGATAGTTGAACTTAAAAAAGGCGAATGAGAAATTGAAAAAAAGTATACGTACACACGTATACATATAAACATACACATACATACGGAGAAGCCACTTACTACTCACAAAATATATAGATATATATGTACGTAAACACGCATATGTATACATATATACGATGTACACGTATGTATGCGTATATAGAGATAGGCCTCTCATTTTCGGATTACTCCTCGGTTACTCCAATCCCGCAGCCACGAATTTAGAAGAGGGTTGAATTTTTTATTGGTTCGATATTGGCCGAGCTCACCCATCGTGGTCGAAATCTGTGACGACGGTCATTTCGACTGATAATTACGTATTAACGCGTGTCCCAATTTCGTCGAGCGCTTCATAACGCATTCTGTTTTTTTTCTTCCCTCTCGCTTTATACATATATATATATATATATATATATATATATATATATATATATATCTTTCTCTTTTCCCATGCTACACGTTCATGTAACTCATTCAAAAGCGAAAAGTGCGACACTCGATTTCGAATCGATAGGAAAGATCGATCAATTTTATTTCTCTCTCTTTCTCTCTCTCTCTCTCTCTCTCTCTCTCTCTCTCTCTCACTCGATAAAACGTTCCTCGTGAAAGTGAGAATTATTATTAATCGCTCGTTGTCCAGTCGATTATCTCTCATCCACGAAACGATCGTGATAAAAAAAAGAACAAAAGTATAATAAATTCATGTTCCCTTCTTCATATTCGTGTACAGATTGCGAGAGATAGATAGATAGAGAGAGAAAGAGAAAGAGAGAGAGAGAGAGAGAATAAAATGTATATTAAAAATCCGTGGACAATTACGTATAATGCGATTGTACGATATCGATACGAATATAAAGATTGCTTATTTTCGAGCACCCGCTAAAAGGAATGAAATGGTGATAAATAAATAAATGAACGAACGAACGAACGAACGAACGAACGAACGAACGAATGAATGAATGAATGAATGAATGAATGAATGAATAAATAAACAGAACAAAAGAAACAAAAAACAAAAAGAAAAAAGAAAAAGAAAGTAACGTTGTATTTTTATTCGTAGGACTCATTTCTGTATACCTATCTATTTCAAAACGAGACGAGCGGAGAGATAAAGAGGATGACCCCAAGTGACGAGATAATTAATTGAAATTAATTATGCGACGCAGGGCCCTCAAAATGGGACAAATTAAACACGCATTAAACCGCTGCGCGAGCTCATCTTCTCGTAAACAAGCTGTCTCTCTCTCTCTCTCTCTCTCTCACTCTCTCTCTCTCTATCTCTCTCTATCTCTCTCCATCCCCTTCTCTTTATCTTTATCTCTCTCTTTACTTCGTGTAATTTCCATCTTCCGACGTTGGAACGGTAAAAGACCGTAAAAACTACGCTTATACGACGATGATACGTTTTATCGTAGTGAAACGACGACAAGTAGAGAGAGAGAGAGAGAGA
>NC_057688.1:9416868-9422198 GCF_014466175.1 Vespula pensylvanica
TCTCTCTCTCTTTACGTAATTAAGTGTTTCGATGTACAAGGAAGCTTCTCTCTCCTTTTTGAAACTCCGAATCTCGCAGCGAGAATATCTCCTGGTGAAAGATCTTTGTCAACCCGCTCGCAACTATTCTTTTAATCTTTTACTTTTCTATTTCTTTTCTTTTTTTTTTTTTTTTGTTTTTTTTCCTTTTAATTACATTATTTCCTTCCGTTTCCTTTGTTTTTCTTTTCATTATCTTTCTTATTACTATTATCGTTATTATTATTATTATTATTATTATTATTATTATTATTATTATTCCCTTTTTTAATTATTTTTTTCTTTTTCTTTTTTCATTTTTCTCTCTTTTTTTCTTTTTTCTTTTTTTTCATTTAACGCCGTAATTTAATTTCAAGTCCACGATAGTACGAGGTCGAGCTCGTTTCACGATCGATTACGTTCGGCCTCGATAATACCACCTATAACGATGGACAATCAAATTCATTCTTCTTATCAAATTAAAGAGCATCAGAAATTTTTTAACTTAACGATCACACGATACTCCTTGGCAGCGCGAGTAGAATTAAAGAAAAAGAAAAGTAAGATAGAATACCGAAGGTACCTTCTCCGTCGATTACCTCCAATGAATAATAAAAGCATTATTATCGCATGATATATCGATTAAAATAAATGTTTCGATAGACGAAAATAGTTTGAATAAAAAAGAATGAAAAAAAATAAATAAATAAATAAATAAATAAATAAATAAAAATAAAAATCTCACCGACGCACATTGACACACACACCACATATATATATATATATATACGTATAAGTTCGTTTATCACTTATTTTACGTTACATTAATACACATAACGGAATTAAATCACGTTCATAATAATCACTCGGTATTATCGGCTAATGCAAACGCATGAACAAACTTTGGTTTATTTAATCAGCGTGAGCGACAAAATTCAAAAGAAATATAAAACCCGATCGATGACAATTATTGATTCCCTCTCTCTCTTTCTCTCTTTAAACCGTCCCATAAAATCGGATACGATCGTCATGATTTCATTAAACGTTTCGCTAGAAATAATTTCGATCTAGGTACGTTACGTTTCAACATTATCGTCCATGCTTTTCGGTAATGGCCGCTTAATTGCATGTACGACGCATCGTCCCGCGAAATATAATCGAAGTACCTACACGTTAATCGAACGTGATCGCGTGCCACGTCTCTCCTGTTCCACGAATGACCTCTTTCCCTCTCACTCTCTCACTCTCTCCCCTCTCCCTCCATCCTCCAACCTCCCCCCAATCGTCAACCCGTTTTCTCTGATCTCTATTTTATACGACAAATATACATATGTATATATATATATATATATATATATCTATCTCTATCTATCTCTATCTGTATCTCTATCTCTATCTCTCTCTGGTCCTCTCGCTTTTATTCGCTATTTTTAAAGAGACAAAATTGCGATCACGATATTATATCATAGATACATAAATATAAAAATCTCACGAAGATATGTATATAAATGCGTATCGTATCTACGTTATATCGTATACCTATGGTTTCCCAGCCTCACCTCATTCCACCCCTCTTTATCCTCCCCACTCCCCACTCTCTCCAATTGTAATCGATTCTCATAAAACATCGTCGAGAAAATTTATGGAAAGAAAAAAGGAAAAGAAAGAGAAAGAGAGAGAAGAAATATATTTGACGATTGATTTTCGATCGAAAGAGATCATTAATTTGCGACATTTAGCGTAATATACGATAACATCGTGACAAATCTTGGGAAATTGAATATCTTTTGAGGAAATGTTAAATGTGAAATTATATCATTATATTCGGCAATATATGGTTTGTATCGAACAAGTATATATATATATATATATATAGAAATATCTTGTTACCAGGAATCCATAGAAATAATTCGATATAGGTATCTATAAAGGACGGAAGCACGTAATTTAATTAATTCTTATTTCTCTATAAATAATCAAAAAAAGAAAAACAATATATACATATATATATATATATATTTTCTTCTATAATTAATCAAAAAAAAAAATATATATATATATATACACGTATAAAGTTAATTTTGCATGGATACGCGCGTGTATGCTTGTTAATGATCGAAGAGACGTAGAGTTTAAATAAAAAATACATCGATCAAATTATATATTCTCTTTACAGTTGCAAACAGGTAACATATACGTACGTATGTACGTCGATTTGTTTACCTGAAACAATATTCATCGTGTAATCGCATAAGCCGTGTAATTAGAGCTGGCCTCTACCGACGTAGTAGAATATGTCCCGTCTAATGGTTACCTAATTTAGCATGTACATTGTACAACTATCGCGGACGTCGTAACTGTGCGCGCTTGCGCGTCTGTTTGCCCAGCGAACATGCTTCGGATATCCCTTGGACGTTCGCCGAACATCCTCCGAGCATTGATTCCACTCCTGACATTATTATCAAAAAACAATTTCAAAATCTAGCCATATCGTGTTAAACATTAAACGATTATAAGTCCTGCATGAAATTAATCTAGTTCGAAACTACTTTCTACTTTCGATGTTATTTTAATTAGAAATTTGTTCGATAATTAAATCAATCTTTCTGTCTGTCTGTCTATCTGTCTGTCTGTGCATCTATCCGTTTATCTTTCCATTGAAATGAACGAACATTATTAATTTCAATGATTTTTCTTATTCGATATTCCCGTTTTCGTTTAATTTTATTCTTACGTTTTATAATAACTTTGTTAAAGTTATATTTTCTCTTCCTTTCTTTTAATCTTGTTTCTTTTTTTTTTTTTTTTTTTTTTTTTTTTATTACTATTAATATTACGCAACGTTTCGCTTGGTTATACAGAATATATATCAGACTGTTCTATGAACGAAATATTATTCTCTTTTGCTTTCTAAACAAACGTATGAAATTCTATTTTAAAAGTTTATACACACACACATACATACATACATATATATATATATATATATATATATATATATATATATATGAAGCCACATCAAAATTACAACTTCGTTCTAAAAGTAACATTCACTTGTGTATATATTTGCAAATTTATTTAGTACAATTCTCACTCTCTTTCTCTCTCTCTCTCTCTTTCTCTCTCTATTCCTATATCTCTATATATTATTATTTTAACGATACGTCTTTCTTATAATACAAAAAATTATTTCGATAATAATTCTCTCTCTCTCTCTCTCTCTCTCTCTCTCTCTCTCTCTCTCTCTCTCTCTATCCTTTTCTAAGTTGGTTTAATAGTATAGAAGGTTTTCCTTTAAGCTCGACTTACGTTTTCCACCTTCCACCTCTTCCCCAAGTATTCCCTCTTCAAGCTTTGAGAACTAATTTCTTCTTCCTTTACTTTACTCCGACTATCTTCCTACTCATTCCTTTACTTTCTCACACTCTCTCTCTTTCTCTCTCTCTCTCTCTCTCTCTCTCTCTCTCTCTCTCTCTCTCTCTCTCTCTCTCTCTCTCTCATTCTTTCCCTCTCTCTCTCTCTCTCTCTCTCTCTCTCTCTGTCTCTCTCTCTCTTTCTAAATTCACTTAAACCGACATCTCGACTCTCATAGCTCGGTTCTCTAATATACACCAAGCCAAGAAAAGTTCAATGAATGATAATTGTCACGGTTTTAAGGTAACCGTCTCACGAGGTGTGCCCAGCTTACCGAAATCGTTTCAAACTGTTTCGTTCAAGAATTCTTTCGCAATGGACTATCTCAGCTTTTCCTATTAAACGGGATAAACTTTTCGGAGGAATTTCCAAAAAAAAAAAAGAAGAAAAGAAAAGAAAAGAAAAGAAATGGAAAAAATCTTTTACTCTTTTCGGACTAATCTCATTATCGGCAACGAATTCCTACGATATTATCAAGGAATGTTTATACGAGCATCGTTAAATCTATCGTTCGTTTAAATAAAAAAAAAAAAAAAGAAACGTAAATACCAAAAGTTTGTTGTTTGTTCTAACCTTTCAACGTTTTTCTTTTTCTTTTTCATTATTTTTCAACAAGTCTGACATACACACACGCGCACGCACACACACACACACACATATATATATATATATACATATCGTACAATTTGAAAATTAATTAGAATCCACGTTTTGGTGCGTAGAACGAAATTATCTCCTTAATTAAACGGCACGAAATAAATATAGTATCCGACCGATATAATCTGTAATTGGTTCTCCGCCCATGTAAAATTCCGTAGGAGCCAAGAGTACGGTTACAATTTGATCGAATAAAAGCGAACGAGCACGAAAGGTCAGCCGTTAATTCGATTGATCTCGTGACCGTTAATCAAAGATCATATCGAAAATTATTTTTAATCGACATTATTATATTTATAATCCGAGAGGATTCAAGATCGAATGATTTTGAAATAATTACTCACGATTTTCATACAATTGAAATAACGTTAACGTTAATGAGAGAACGAAATTAAAGAAACGAAAAAAAAAAAAAAAAAAATTGGAAAAAGAATACAATGACGTTCATTGAATTCGATGATTACGATTCGAATAGGACGTCCTATGGTGAAAAAAAAAAAAAGAAAAAATAGAACAAGCTGTCCGACGTACGGAAAAATGTCTTATAAACACGGTCGTTCCTTTTTAGAATCGCCTTGAGTACAAAGAAGAAAGAGAAGGAGAAAGAAAAACAAAAAAAGAAAACAGAAATGAAAAAAAGGAGATAAAGAGAAGTGTCTAAAATCGATTCGAAGTTAATCGAAGACATAACTCAGTCGGGACGTGAAGCCGGTGTTCTATATAGTAGATACGTGTATGTTACGACGATACCTAAAATTCGTTATCGCACGCGAGTTCGAGATAGCAACGAGTGCGAGATATCGAAAGCGATTAGTTGCTTTTTTTTTTCTTTTTTCTTTTTTTTTTTTTTCGTTTTTTCGGCTTCCGATTTCGAACGACCGATCTAGCATATTTCCGAAAAAAAGAAAAAGAAGAAAGCGTTAATTTCGAAACAATGAGTAAACGTTTATTATTCATTGTGCAAGTTAATTAGGCCAATTAATTAATTATTACCTTAATTGTAATTGATTTATTGGCTCATTAACATTAATAAAAAATACACACACACGCGTGCGTACATATACATATATGTATGTATGTATGATATGTATGTATATATATATATATATATATATATATATATATATATATATATATATTTAATCAATTAACGATGGAGTAGCAAAAAAAAATTCTAATCTGATAATTGATTATTGAATGGAGGGTAAAAGAAAAAATGATCTCAAGCTATAGAAGGAGAG
>NC_057688.1:9422298-9427298 GCF_014466175.1 Vespula pensylvanica
AACGATGGATTAGCAAAAAAAAAAAATTTCTAATCTGACAACTGATTATTGAATCAAGGATAAAAGAAACAAATGATCTCAAGCTATAAAAGCTATGGACTCTGTTGTTGATAGAAAAGTTAACTACTTCTAGGAAACTCGTGTACGAGCGATTTCGTAAATTTTCTAGGGGGTGAGGATAAGGGTGAAAGTAGGAAGGTAGGGGGTTACTCATTTCGCGCAGTCGTTAGCGAGGCAAAGGCGATGTTATCGAGCGAGCGGCTTACATGGCAGAGTGACGTGACACTGGAGCCACTCCCAACGGAGACGCGTCGTGTGTCAATATTAACGATAGCTTCAGGTCAGGCTGCAATAGCATCGCTAGGAAACTGTCCTGGTGCTACTTGCTACTACCTGGCTTACACTCTCAGGAAAGTCTGTTAACAATGTTGTCTATTAATTCGACTTGGGACAACGCGGTACATTGTCCCTTTTTTCCACGGTATATACTTCTGGGGGATGGATGCGTATGGGATCGTTGAAATATGCATAGAGAAGCTAACCAATGTTTTTCGAAAGAGTATATATATATATATATATATATATATATATATATATATATATATGTGTGTGTAACATAATTCCTCTTGGAACAATGGTATATTTAATAGTTGCATTTTACAACGAACGTTTGAACTAGATCGCCGATCGATTCTTACGATCCAGTGTTCTACCGAATAAGTAAAATAAAATAACACACACACACACACATATATATATATATATAATGTTGGAATAAAATTCCTTTATTTAAGCCGTTCCTTCGGTCAACGTTCCAATGAATTTTCTCAAAATGGATTATTTTAATGGCAGTGTTCTATTAAATAGAATAAACGAACAATGAAAATCCACGTTAATACATGGAACGAGATGCATAATGAAAATCAGTATTAGAGTGTCTTGTATCGATGAACGGTAGAAGAGAGAGAGAAAGAGAGAGAGAGAAAGAGAGAGAGAGAGAGAGACTATAAGGAGGTGATAAAGGTGAAAGCTAGGAAGGAGGTGAATAGAATGGGAGGAATGGTCGGTTTGAAAGCCCTATGGCGGAGGACAAGGGGATTCCAAGAGCTATGGCACTTGAGCGAGTCTGACCCATTACCGGCGTGTTTGAGCGACGGGCCGCTTTGATGCCGAAAGCATACTCGAGAAGCAGCTGATGGAGTGCCTCGAGTACCCCCTCGAAAGGTCCATTCGTGTCCCTACACCTGAACGGATCGCCACCAGCCTTGCTTACTACTACACATACCGTTTACGCTTACGTTGGATCCTTTCACGGATTTACGCCTTCGCGGTGGCCTCTAAATTGGATCGAGCAGGAAATTTGTCGTAGGACGTTAATCGTTTTAACACGACATCATCTTCCATTGTCTTCGAAACGATCGTTCCATCCGAGACAAATCGAATCTCTTTTAGGTTTTCCCTTTGCCAAGAGTCACTTTGATGTTTCCTCATAGTTTTATAACGAATTGAAAATCTTTGCGTTAACGATTATAGAGACGATGATGTTTTTGAGAGAGAGAGAGAGAGTGAGAGAGAGAGAGAGAGAGAGAGAGAGAGAGAGAGAGAGAGAGAGAGAGAGAGAGAGATTGATAATTAATGAATAAAAGTCTATCGATCTTTTCGTACGACTAAAAGACACAGAGAGAAGAGACACGTATTTGATGTTCCCATCGAGATAATATTTTCTTAGGACGTGTATATCGCCGGAGGAACACCACGAAACTGTTTTGCAATTTCCGAGGATGTTTGTTTAAATTGATCGCCCCTCCCAGTCACGTACACACGTACGTCCTCTCGAGTCTTTCTCGCTAATTCCATGTTTACCAAATGCCAATCCAGAATGTCGTCTTTCGACACACACCAACACGCTCGTAAACACGCATATACGTACGTATATACACGGGACATACAAACGTACACACGTGTATGCATACATACGAACGTAGATACACAAATTATGATTATACATATATCATCGAACATCTCGACCAACTGTTGGTCTAAACTCGGTTCATCGTTTTGTAGGCACGAGCAAACTTCAAATATACCCGGTACCACCCCGTCTCTCGATAAACAGTTACGTTAGAGAGCTACGGGATTCTGAGAACCCTCTTGACGAATACCATGTTCCCTATACTCGCGAGTTAGTCGACCGGACTAGTACCACCAACCTATACACTCGATAACGATCAAACAACCCTACGGATTTGAGCCCAATTATTATTGTATCGAGAAGAGCACGCAAATCGAGGAGACACGATTGATCAATTAATAGGCACGCTTGATCGTACACACTAATTGTCCTTGACAATCCCTTTCTCTCTCTCTCTCTCTCTCTCTCTCTCTCTCTCTCTCTCTCTCTCTCTTTCTCTATCTATCTCTATCTCTTCCTTTCCATGTCTCTCTGTCCAGGTCGAAGCTTCCTAAGAATTTCAATCGAAAATTATCGTGTGTCCGGGAATTAAGGAAGAAGGTACTTACTCTCGAACTAAATGAAAAAGTAGGAAAAGATGTAGACTAGATAATAAAAGAGCTTGAAGAAATAGAAAGAAAAATGAAATCTTAATGAAGGAGTCAGCAAAGATATGACGTTTCTTTCTTTCTCCTTCATTCCTTCCTCCTATCTTAAAACCAACTTTAATTGTATCCAAGAATAAGGGAGAGAAATAGAAAGAGAGAGAAAGAGAGAGAGAGAGAGAGAGAGAGAGAGAAAGAGAGGGAGGGAAAGAACAAGCGCAATCTAAAATCGTGGCCTGCAAATTCACCTAATCAGTGTAGGCAAAGCCGTAGCTAGTCGAGAGGCCCGTACCGTCGCTTTCCGTAATTGTAGTGGTCGTTTATAGTTGAACGACCCTTACCGAGCGTGTTAGATTCTCACACTCTTTCTCTCTCTCTCTCTCTCTCTCTCTCTCTCTCTCTCTCTCTCTCTCTCTCTTTCGCTTACTAGTCTCGGAAGGCCCTTTCTTAGTTCCCTTTAAAAAGGAGAACGCTCGAGGTGTCAAGCCAATTCAGTGTTTCTGGGTATCAGCAATTAGCGACCTTCCTAAATGCACCAATTAAGAGAGTCCTTTTCATTCGGCGCTCGTTTTAAAACGGATATTCGATTTGCTTTCCTTCGTCTACTACTACTTGTAAACCACTTCTCTCGGAATCTTTTAATTTTTCTTTCCTTTTTTTTTTTTTCGAGCGAGCGGGACCTGGCGTTCTTCTTTCTTCTTCTTCTTCTTTTTCTTCTCTCTCTCTCTCTCTCTCTCTCTCTCTCTGTCTCTCTTTTTATAAGAACGTTCAATTTAAAGAAAAAAGGATAAGAAAGCTTAAAAAAAAATTCTGTCGATCCTTTCCCTTACGTCTACTGAGAAATTATTAACGCGTTCGTTCGACCGTGTGCGATTTAGCGGGACAATCGATTATATTTCAAATATTTTTGATAACATCCTCGATATAGATTCTAATCTTATCTCGAATGTTTTCTTCGAAATTTTCTCGCTTCTTCTTCTTCTTCTTCTTCTTCTTTCGTCTTTTTCCTTCCTCTCTTGTTCTCTTCTTTTACTTTTCTTTTTCCTTTCTTTTTAGATACATGACGAATATAAAAAGATTTTATTTGGCGATTGAAATGCACGAACGTGACGTCGGAATAGTCCTGAATTTGATTCACTTTTTTTTCTTTCTTTCTTTCTTTCTTTCTTTCTTTCTTCGATGTACGTTTCTAAAAATATAATTCTTATTCGTCTGCCAATTTGTTGCACTCGTATGTTTACATAAATATTAATGCAGATCAGAAATTAGCACGCACAGGTTTAGTCGTATACATAAGACGGCGAAAACGTGAGTTTTCAACGAACGAGCCTCTGAGTTAATATACTCGCTCTGGGTTGCCAGCAGACAGGAGAATGTGTAGGATTACAGTCGTATATCTATCACGGTAGAATAGCGCATTGTGCCGGAAATCGCAATGGCGTGCTCGTAGACCATGCCACCGGCCAGCAAGAGCATAGCAATGGACATGCGAAATCTTGACGCCCATTCTGGACCATTTCCTCGATATACTACAAAGAATTACGTTATGCTTGTATGTATATACGAACCGTGTTAAATGGTGGGAATAATAATGCTTTCGAGGTTTGCAATCTTGTGGTCTACATTAAACCCCCTTGTGATCCATGCGTTTGTGTTGAATTCATTCATACAATATGGCCGTGTAATAATGTTATACGCGATATAATGTAGTTACCAGCTATATAATAATGTAGGAAAAAAATTTTATTAAAATGAGTTTTCTCCAGGGAAAAGAAAATATTAATTCCTCTATTCTATTATACATATGTGGCCGGTATATATTTATTTATTTCTCTATTCTTTTTTTCCAAAATTTACTTATAAACTTCATCAGTATTAGACAAATTATAATAAAATGAATGATCTATCGTGACATAACGTATATAAATTTGTGCTATAAATATTTTCAATTATAAATTTATAAGTAAATTTGGCAAGGCAGAGAAAATACGTATCACGAAAAAGAATTGTTCCATGGAAGAGAATTAAATAATTTGCTCGAGCATTTTTTTACGATTCTCCAAAAAAAAAAAGAAAGAAAGAAAAAGAAAAGAAAAGAAAAGAAAAGAAAAGAAAAAAAAGAGAAGAGAAAAGAGGAAAAGAAGGAAAGCAGAAATAAATAAATACGTAAGAAGTTCAAATGGTAGCCGATTATCCTCGAGTGTGTGTGGCACCACCGGACCGAAACATAAAGATATCTTAAAATCTTGCCAAATATTTTGACGCGGTCTGCTGCTTTGCGGATTTCCTAAAAGGCCCTTTCGAGCAGCGATTATTCTTTTATTCTCGGGTGCCGGCATACACTGGCAAACCCCAAGAGTAGTAGAGACTCGGAAGAAGAAAATGTACCTCCTCGAGAAGCTCGGAGTTTGAGAAAGACACTCGCGGTGCTGAAAACGAGTCGC
>NC_057688.1:9432298-9447191 GCF_014466175.1 Vespula pensylvanica
TCGGCTACCAGTATCACCTGTATCGCGCTATTGCAATCTCTGTCAATATCAGTGCAAACGCCAAGTGGATTAACACGCGCATGTCATATTAAATACCTTTTGCGTATGATACGAGGGTACCAATTTTCGAGGGGTTCCGTGAATAAATCACACGTGCTCGTTCGTACCTAGGACTTTAGAATGTTTGTTATCAAATTCGATCGGACAGAATTTAACATTGTTATTACTCGTATGGATATCTGTTTTTTCAAAAAAAAAAAAAAAAAAAAAAAAAAGAAAAAAAGAAAAGAAATGAAAAGAAAGAAAAAAGGAGAAGGATTAACGAAAAAAATAGTGGAATAAAAAAGACATAGACGTATGATCGACGAGAGAGATAGAGAAGATATAACTTTTTATTCATTGATATCGTACATCCCCAATAAGAAGACTATCCGTCCTACTTTAATTAATCGGATGAGAGATAGGGATGTATATATATATACATCGTGGGGTTGATTAGATATTAATCATTAATCAGAGAAGAAAAGTTCTCGGAAAAAATGAAAAGCACGACGACACGTGAAACGAAACTAAAGTTAGCAAAACCTGATGTGTAAAAGGACAGCGAGCGAGCTATCCATCTACATAATGATTGTTTAATATATTTTTTTCTCCAGCTGTCATATCGAGAATCAGATAGGAAAGTTAGCGGTGATAACTCGATGGAGAAGTTTCGAGCAAGCCCCCAGACAGTTTAAGCCAATCCTCATCCTCCTCTCGTCGTCCTGCTTTCTCTCTTCTCGAGTCGACGCCGGAAAGTACTCGATCTCTTTCCCTGTCGTTTTCCAACCCCTTCTCTCTCTCTCTTTCTCTCTCTCTCTCTCTCTCTCTCTCTCTTCGTCTCTGTCTCTCTTTAGCAGAGAGTTGATCGCAAAGGTGTGCGTTGAAAGGGTGAACAGGTCGAAAGAGGAAGAGAGAGAGAGAGAGAGAGAGGCTAAGGTTGACGACTGTAATTCAAACGGATTATACCCTGGAGCGCCGGAGGGTTGAGATATAAACGAGCAGGGTTACGATGAAACGCCGTTCCTTCTTCCGTGGCCGAGAATCTCTCTACGTGTGTATGTGTATGTGTGTAGTTACGTACGTACGTAGACATACGTATACGTAAGTGGAATATGTATCCTACGTGAGAAAGAAAGAGAAAGAGAAAAATATTTTCACCTGTTCACAGTCAAACTTTTTCTACGTACGTTCTACGCCGAGCTACCTTTTCTCTTCTTTTTCTTTTTCTCCTTCTTCTTCTTCTTTCTCTTCCTCTCTCTCTCTCTCTCTCTCTCTCTCTCTTCTTTTTTTCGTTATACATTTTTCTTTTTTTTTTTTTAATTTCGTTTCTCCTTTTCCTTTTTTTCGTTACAGTCACCATGCTAACTAACTTTCGCTTAGACATACCACCCATCTATCTTTCTCTATTTTTTAATTAAATGTTTTGTTTCCGATACAACAGTTTTTATGTGTCTCTCTCTTTCTCTCTCTCTCTCTCTCTCTCTCCGATTTTCAATCAGGATTTTTCCTGAAAACTTTCACATCGCGCGATATTCATCGTTATATCGTTGTTCCACCCAATGGACCAGTTTTCCTACTAGCTGAGAATAATTTAAACGAAAGGATTTAATTAGGATACGATGAAGTGTCAGCGAACGGGAAGCTAATATTTTTCAGACTAGATTGCTATAATATAACGATAGAGATTAGCTATACCTTTTGCAGGGTTACGAAGAAGGAGAAGTAGAAGGAGGCAAGAAGAGTATAACGTTGGCTCTCTACTAGGTTGCTTTACGTACGACCGACCACCACCGTTGCAATTAACCCTCTTAATTCATAATCAGGGTAGGCTCCCAGAAGCAGCCTGAATTAAACTGTAGGTTAAGATGATGGAATTAGCGTCGTCTTCATTTCCTACCGGCCGTTAGATATTTTTCATTATGATTAATTTCACTGAGAAATAATCTCCCTCTCTTCCTCTCTCTCTCTTTCTCTCTCTCTCTCTCTCACTCTCTATCTCACTCCACTTCTTGCATATTCTGGAAAACGCATTAACATCGACCGATAAGATCCAACGTTAATGTTACTCTCTTAACGAGAAAGCGGCAAAAGTAAAAGAACCATTCAAAGCTCGTTTGTATGTATGTATCTGTATGTATGTGCGTGAGTGTGTGTGCGCCTATTCTTGCCTGAAACGAGGTAAAGAGAAAACAAAAACGATTCCTTTTTCTTTTTTTCTTTTTTTCTTTTTTTTAAGATTAATAATAAGAAATAATAAATAGAAATAATTTAACGCGGGAAATTCTTTTCTTTTTTTCTTTTTTTCTCTTTCCTTTTTTCTTTCTTTTTCATTTCCCTTCAAATTTGTTTCGAGGCCGACCGACGTCGAGGACACGTCAATCGATACAATCGTTTCAAAACCGATATCGAAAAGAACAACGTAAATCAATTTTGAATGCTTCCACGAAATGAGTTAGAACCAAAGGACAATGTTGTTAAACGAATAGACCTTGGAGAATCGCAAGTTTCTACAAGTTTAATCGTGGGAGTACGCGCAGCCAACGGATTTATGCTGACGCATAAAAGTGCGGTAGAGCACGTAAGAGAGAACGATGTCGCGTGTAGAAAAGGAAAACTTTGCAGTTGTGCCGAGAGACGACTGCCGCTTGCACGATGCTATTCCTACTCTTCTCTCCTCCTCCTCCTCCTCCTCCTCCTCCTCCTCCTCCTCCTTTTAACCCCTCTTCTTCTCCTTCTAGTTCTTCCCCTTCCTGTAAATTTTCCGAAAAGATAAACGACTATATTACGAGAACGTGCAGCCTGGCACGCGTTGAACGCCGACGGAATTTCAACGCAACTCACAAACGCAAAAGCTAGGTGGTTTGTAAACAAAAAAGAAGGGAGACAAAAAATGATAAAAAAAAAAAAAAAAAAGAAAACCCCTCTTTGAAGATCATCGTCAAAGTTCTTATCGAATCAACGATCTACGATCTCGTTTTTTTCTTTCTTTTTCTTTCTCTCATTTCATTTTTGTTTCTTTTGGGATAGAAAAAGATAAAAAATGTAATCGAATTAATAAAACAAGGAAATCTCATAGGTTTTCCTCTTTTCTTTTTCTTTTTTTTGTTTCGGTTTCTTTTTTTTTTTTTCTTTTTTGTTCTCCTTTTTTTTTCAAAGTTTCTCGACGTTAAATCATTCGCATTATCGTTTGTACGTAGTTACTTGCGTACATTTCACTAGATATAAAATAGTTTCAATGGATTCGTGCCGATTCCAATTGTTTCGAATAGTTTGACGATTTAACAGAATCGATGGGTAAAACTATTTCCAATGGATCGGACCACTACCACCGAGGTACCTCGTTGCTTCCTCTCGTTGATTCCAATAGTTGTTCCTTAACATCGTTAATCGTGTCCGATGATAGAAATTTTGTTTCCGAACATTTTTCCTTCTCTCTCTCTCTCTTTTTTCTTTTTTTCTTTTTCTCGTTCTTTTTTTTTCCGTTTCGTGAAACAAAGTATCCAACATCCATAACGTTCCAAGTAAAAACGTTGGCCTGTGTAACATTTGAAACGGATCCATCCTCGTAATCAACGCTACCAAATAAAAAACTTTGCTCGAAGGATCCGCGTTGAACAAAGTTTGGTGTATATATGTATTAGGTATTCTTTTTTTGTTTTTGTTGTTTTCTTTTTTTGTTTAGTAGCACGGCACTATTCGTAAAAAGATATAAATCTTCTCATTTATCGTCACTTCCCAACTTGAGGTTTGTTTTCGATAGCTATTACGTATACTCTTTAATGGTATCCCACGACGAAACTTTCCAAACGATCTTCCGGCATTCCCTGTTAACTCTTTATACACCATTTTCTTCAAGTTATTTATCTCAACAACAACAACAACAACAACAACAACAACAACAACAACAAAGAATAAAAACAATACGTGGAAACTTGTTTTCTGTTGCAGCTCGGTGAAACGTTAAATCCGGAACTACGTATTATCACGAGCGTATTTAGCAAGGTTCTTCACAGAGGTACGTATCAAATTCTTAAAGGATATTAAATCGAATTAAATGTCGATCAAAATTAACGTAAAATTGTTATAACAATTTTCAAGGATCGTTTATTAAACAGTCCTTGGAAAATTTCTTTTCTCGAGTCAATCGCCGTTATAGTTAACGAAATTTAAATGAAATAAAATTTGATCGGATTCGATTAAAATAGATTCGTAAGTCATTTTATGCGAGATACTTTATACGGGAAATTTATTCAGCGCGAAATCGTAAAGCGAGATGAGAAATGCACAAAGGAGAACAACGCGAAAGTTCGACTCGGAAAAGACCTTTTCTTTGAATATCCTTGATGCTCTCGAAAAAACCGATCGACTTCTGTACTCCCTTGATGGAGAGAGAAAGAGAGAAAGAGAGAGCTTTCAAACTCGTGGAACGCTTCGGGATCGCGAAAAAAAAAAGAGAAAAAAAAATAAAGGAAAAGAAAAAAAGAAGAAAAGAAAAGAAGGTCCTCTTTAAATCTATTACAATTATAATAATTATCGATCGATTCGAAGGTCCGATGATGTCGTAATGAAATTCAATAAACGTATATAATATACTCGTTCGTTTTCCTTCGGAATGAACTTTGATAAATTTTATGATTCGCGATAGACGATATCCATTTTTATTTTATTTTTACATTCACATTGAATCTATTTTCTACTTTACTCCGTATCGATCGTGTCTGCGCTCATTCAATGAGACAAATTACACGTCTCTCTATTTATAACATTTAACGTTCGACAACGTTATGAAGCGTGACATTTCCATGTGACTATAGATACGCGTACATGTATCTATGAGATTAATATAATCATGGTCTATAGGTGGTGCGATATCGGCATTGAGTTATATATTATAGACCGACGTATAGTCATGAAGATAAAGTGTCTAATATCGAAGAAAATCGAGACGATAACGTTAGTCTCTCTTGAAGCGATTAACGCGTATTTCGATCTATTTTTAATCGTATACGAGAGACAGCTGTCAAGGATAGAACGTGTTATAATTCGAACTATCAAAAGCAACTATGTCAGGATGTATAAACGTATACGAAAATCGAGATAATAACGTTATAGCTAGATATTAGAAACGAAATTGTAACTAGAGTTTCTCTAGGATAAATTAACTCGTATTTTCATCTATTTTCGATGGTATGACAGACGTTGCTATTAAAACAAATACCATACTGTAATTGAAACTATCAAAAGCAAGTACAACGGGATGTATAATCGTACTTGGATAGTGCTACTTAACTACTTACGTACTTACTTACATGTCCTATGATTTTCTCGTGGAACGTTCGAATTGAAAAGCACTTGTTTCAGAGAGCGAGGCGTGTCGGTTGGTTCCTTGGATGTAAGAGGAATGGTGGAAGGTGAAAAGTAAGCTCGCAATTAGTAGCCGGCATAGCCGAGAATCGTCGTAGCGAATAGTGCAAAGTAGACTGGTGGAAGGTATGCCATCGTTACGGTATACCACCCCTTCTCTCTCTCTCTCTCTCTCTCTCGCTCTCTTCTTCTCTCTTGCTCTTTCCTTGGCATTGGATAACGAAAAGTGTAGTTGAACAGCAGCGTCAGGATGAATACGCGCTTCACGCACCAGATAACGTCTGAAAAAGAACTTGAAGCGATGCTGGATGAGCCCTTAGATGAGATAACTTTGGATAATAAATAAAATGTTGCCTGAAAAAGAAAAAATCGGAAAGAGAGAGAGAGAGAAATATATATATATATATATATAAAGAGAAGTAAAGGTCCTATCTTTCTCTCTTTCCCACGACATAGTCGAGAGGGTGAAAAGTCGAGGCGCGAGAGATGGAGAGAAGACGAGAGGCAAAGGGGAAAGAGGAAAAAGTGAGGACGATAAAGAGAGAAGGAGAGGGAAAGAGAGAGATAGAGAAGGGAGGAAAATGACTCTCTTAAGGTAACGAGTCACTTCGCCACGACGAATATCCGTGCCAGCGCGTGCGCGCCTTTATGTGTAAGAGGCGAGTCTATCTTGTCACGTGACTCGATAACACCCTCCGGCTCCTCTTTACCGAGAGCTTCCTTTTGTCTCCGTTCTCGAGGCAGCCGCGTGTCCACGACGCTGTTCCTTTCGATGTCTCGCGTCTTTTTCTTTCTTTCTTCCTTTTTTCTTTATTCCTCATCTTTCTCACTTTTTTTTTTCTTTTTTCTTTCTTTTTTCTTTGAAAAACGTAAAACGGAGATCTGTAAATTATGTATTCGCTTAATGATCGAGTTTGTTTTAATAACGAAGAAGATTGATGATGATGATGATGATGATGATGATGATGATGATGATGAAAATGATGCAAGAAAAAAAAAAATTTTCCAAGTTGAAAAAATGATCTGAAAACTGTCAAACTTTCCTCTCTCTCTCTCTCTTTCTCTCTCTCTCTTTCTCTGTTTTTTTAATGACGAAAGGAAAGGAATTCTTGATCGATCGATATCTCGATTTACTATATACATAGATGAATGAGATACGATCATACGTTGTCCTACGTTTAGAAATCCATGTGTGCATAAATCCCCGGGCAAGATGGTGGAATATGTATGGGTGCATTGTAATCAATACCGTGTTGACACCTAGACCGGGCCACATAACTCATAAGACAATGGAAAACAGTTGGGTGAAAGGGGTAGGATGAAGGGAGAGAGGAGATGAGAGGAGGGCGGGAAGACCTGGGAAACGGCAGGAATCTAAGTATTCTATTGTAGTACGTATATCGGCCCAATGGCAACTAGATATGCACTGAAATTATAGCGCTAAGCAATGAAAAATACGAATGTTGGGAGAAGGATGAAAGAGTGAGATGGAGAGGTATTTATCGGTGAATATCTTATTCTTCGAATGAATTGAAAAATCTTTTCTAATAACTAGTAGATAATCTACTGTGTGTATGTTTATGTATGATATATATATATATATATATATCTAATATATATATGTGTGTATGATATGTAGTATATATATATGTGATATATGTATATATGTATGTGTGTATGTACTTAGTAAATTCGTGAAAAGAAAAATAAAAAGACATTTAACTAGTTAAACGTCTTCTTTGCAAATATAAAAGAATTTTTATTCACGAGATATGTTTCATTAAAGTTAGAGTCTATTTGAGGTTTCAAATGTTCTCTACTAATATTCAACAGCGAAGGAGAAAGAGAGAGAGAGAGAGAGAGAGTGTCGTAAGTTTCGCTGACAAATCTCACACGAGACGAGATTCTCAAGTGCATAGAGTTTCGTCGTCCGAAACGAGAAGGACGAAGGACGAATCATGTCTAGTCGACTAACTTAAATCTAATCCGTGTTAGTTTACAAACATCTTTCCTACCTATGCTCGTACTACATACAACTAAGTAAGCATTTACTTTCCTGTACGAATTCCATTGGTCGTGAATTGCGGACGAGTTTCGACAATTGTAAACGTGGGAAAGGGTAGTTGAGTGGTGAGGGTGGCGGCGGCAGGCAGGTTATTACTGAAACGGACGAACGCGATATTAGAATTTATTCGGAGTATATTCGAACGGGATGGTCGCATTATCTCGGTATAGTATCGCCGGATTCATTGACTCCAAATGAGTCCCCAATGAATTTACGAGCTTGGCTTCGGTTTTCGCACGAACGATCGCACGGGATTTTGGCGGATACACGCGCGTTGCCGTGCGATGCAAAATCTGTTGGTTCTTTTATTTTCAACGTGCACACGTTCTGGAAGGTTTATCTGTATCCGTTCGAAAGTCACAATAAAATGGGGATGTATGTTTTGTGTCCGTTGTGTGTAAATATAGTATATATATAGTATATATGTATATACATATATATATTATATATACACAGATATATATATATATATATATATATATATGTATGTATGTATAGAAAAAGAAAGGAAGATGTGTATATGGATATAGGGACATGTATACAAATATTGCTATTATTTCGAGCGTACGTTATCGTCAAATCTTTTTGTTTATCCACTTAACGCGTTTTAACGAGCGACGATTCGTCCTCGTCCTCGTCCTCGTCCTCGTCCTTGTCGTCGTCGTCGTCGTCTATTTTTCTATTTTTCATAGCCCGACATATTATACCAACACATACACACGCATTTTTGTAAAATTATATCCTCACATAGAAACGTGTCACGTAGAAGAGATCTACTACGAGAAATCTCTTTTCTCTTCTGAGGTTGGCCTTTAACGTGGGAAAGGATGTTACAAATTATTTAGAATTCCAACGAAAAGCCTATATTTGTAATTAATTATTACGATGCGGAATCCGCATGGATGGGGCGGGTGCTTGCTTACTACGTAAAGAACAGAGGAGCTGTCAAGTACAGTTGAATGCAACGAGCACGCTTTCGAGCATTATGATTGTGCTAGCAAGCACTGACGGGGAGGAGATGCCTGGAATTCCGTGGTAGACAGATCGGGAGCAGTTTCTGCCCGGTAGGTTGGCACTAACACACGAATAGGCCAATTTCATACTCACGCGTCTCTATTTCGCATATACGAGAATATCTATGTATGTATGTACGTATGTATGTATGTATGTATGTATGTATGGATAGATATATGTATGTACGTATCTATGTATGTATGTATGTATATATGTATTAATATCTACAAATGTCAACGAACTTTTTTCTCCATATTTTGTATTTTTTATTTTGTTCAATACCTCTTGTACGAACTAACACATTTTTCTCTCTTCTCTTTTTTCTATCTTTTTTTTCCCGTCTATACACGTTGACAAAAATTTGATTTAATTTTCTTCTCCTCTCTCTCCCTCTCTCTTTCTGATAATTTGATTAATCATTTATATCTGTTCCTTTTTCATATCCCATAATAAAACGTTACAGATATACTCTTTCGTATACACGCATCGATTATTTACCCTCCCTTTTTTTTTTTCGTCGTCTTTACCGTCCATGTCATTCCGTTGAATATCTTAATTTCCTCGAATAACGATGTTAAAAAAAAAAAAAAAAAAAAAAAAAAAAAAGAAAAGAGAGAAAAAATCGATTCGAACGATCCATGAAACATTGATAAAGATATTTCTTAATTTTATTCTTAGCACCCTTCCGAAAATTTCCGACGCAATCCATCTGCGTTCCCCTTTCATTCGTCAAAATCGTTCCATTCGAAAAAAAAAAAAAAGAATGTTACAGGGGTGGAAACTTCTTCTTGCTTATTTTTTAGGACACAGTAGTTGGTATGTGCGCGTAAAGAAGACAGAAAGAAATAAAAAAAAAGAAAGAAAGACAGACAGAGAGAGAGAGAGAGAGAGAGAGAGAGAGAAAAGAAGCTACAATTTTATCAAAGTAGACAGGTACAATAAGTTTTTGTCCGTAGGAACGTGGTGAAATTTTCCACGAAGGTACGTAAGGGTTTCGTAAGGGATTCTCCTTTCGCGAAAGTACCTAGCTACCTATCCACCTACCTACCTACTTCTCGAAGGAGTGTCGGCAAGCCGCATATCAAGACTGCAGGCGCGGCCTATAATTTCTCTCAAGTAGGCTCCCCGTGCTGCATTATATACAACACACTTGGAACGCGGCAAAATACTCGGAAGTACGACCCTAAACGGTTTTTACCATTTTTTTTTTTTTCTTCTCTTTGCCTCCCTTCTTTCTCTGTTCTCTTTTTTCTGTTTTCTTTTTTTTGTTTTCTTTTTTTTCTTTCTGTTTTTTTTTTTCTTTTCACTGAATTATTCGTTCCGTATGTGAAAAAAAGGATTAAAAAAAAAAAAAAAAAAAAGAAAATGAAAAACAAAGTAAGATATTTAACGTTTAATTACTTATGAGATTTCCAATTTTCCCTTCTGTATGGACGTGTGGTGTTCTTTTTATCTCTTTCTTTTTTTTTTTCTTTTTTTTTTTTTTGGTTTCTTATTTTTCGAGGGAAAAAGGAAGAAAACAATTTAGTATTGTATCTTCTGTTTTTTTTTTTCTATTTTTTCATGGACAGAGGAGAAATGAAATCGTATCTATGTCAAGTATTTGTCGTTATTGAAGATATAAAAAGATTATTATTAATCTAAAATTGTTTTATAAAATATTCTCTCTCTCTCTCTTTTCTCTCTTGTTACCGTAAGAAGAATTACTACGTCCTAGAGTAGTCATCCGTTTGACTTTCTAAAATTTCTTTTTATTCTTTCTTAAAGTATACGATAAGAAGGAACAAAGAAACATAATTCAATGAATAATAAATAAAAAAGAAAGAGAAATCGATGGTTAACAATTTTAAAGGATCGATCGATCGAACGAGATGAGATATTTACTCGTTGAACACCCGTTAGACGATGAACGGTACAGGACGATCTAAGCGAATGCCTACGTACCAACGAAATGTAGATAATAGATGAAATATTCGCATGGTATGCGTGGTATTAAACCGACACCCCAGAAATTGTATTTTATAGCTACTACCACCCTGGTATCCATACTCTAGAAACCCCCATCGTTTCCGTTTTCCCAGACTCGACTTCTCTTCCACCTCCATCTCCACTTTTACCTCCTCCTCCTCCTCCTCCTCTTTCTCCTCCTCGTCCTCCTCCACCTCCTCTTCCTCCTCTTCCTTCTCCTCTTCATCTTCTTCGCCAACGAAACCGTCAGCTAAACGTCGAAATTCGAACAAATATTATTTGCAAGTTTCTCATGCAAAACATTTGCGGTTATACCTATGGTAGAAACCATTTCTATTTTAGTTCCTTTGTGAATGAACACAATTTCGTAACTTTACTATACGTGAAAAAAAAAAAAAAAAGAAGAAAGAAGAAAAAAGGAGATGGAAAGTAAAAAAAAAAGAAAAGAACGATGTTATTCTTGGAGAGATAGAAAACGTAACGTGACAAATATTACATAATCCGATGATAATATGTACGTTCTAAACATATTCATAAATCCTCTAGAGACTCATTTATTCTACCTAAAATCAATATCATCCTATAAATATATATACATACATATATATATATATATATATATATATATATATATATATATATATATAGCTCTCTCGCCGCACGACAACATCAAACTAAAATAACTAGAGCGAATGAAAATTGTTGAAAGAATTTAACACGGATCGCGAGACACTCGAATCTTTTACTACTGGCACGTTCCCGAACAAAACGCGATATACGTTTCGTATTTTAAAACGAAAGAGAGCAAGCAGTTTTGCCGATTCGGTAGAATCGAGACGAAAGATATCGCGTCGAGCTCTCTCTCTCTTTCTCTCTCTCTCTCTCCCTCCCTCTTTGCTTCTTTTCTTCTTTCTTTTTTGTTGTTTTTTTACATCTTTGTTTCCCAAGCCACTCTCTCTCTCTCTCTCTCTCTCTCTCTCTCTCTCTTGCTCACTCACTTTTCTTTTTTCTCGGTCGGCGATCTCTCCGCTCGCTTCGAAAATATTTTCCGTAGCCGCGGGAGAATTGGACGGAGTAGATTTATCACGGTGACAAGCCATCCTCCTGGATACCAAAATCGATACTCTCTCTCTCTCTCTCTCTCTCTCTCTCTCTCTCTCTCTCTCTCGCTCTCTTTTTTTGCTCTCCCTCCTCTCCTTCCAATAAGACCCCTCACTCCCATTTTCGTTTGCGAAACAAAGTGCATCAGGAAAAAAAAAACAAAAAAAAAAAAAAAAAGAAAGATGGAAAATAAAAATGAAAAAAGGGAAAAAAAAGACGCGACCACCGTGACGCGATAATTGATTGGTCAGCTAGACCCTCTGGAAACTTTCTATCTTGGATTAGTTTTAACTATCTATCTATAAATTCGATAATTATACATCGGTATATCCTACGTTTTTGATGATCGAACTGTTTCATTCTTTCTTTCTTTCTTTCTTTCTTTCTTTCTTTCTTTCTTTCTTTCTTTTTTCATCTATTTTCTCTTTTCGATATCCGACGTTTCTTCATTTTGTATTAATTATTTAATTAATTAATTATTTAATTAATTTCATATTCATTTGCGGTGCATATCAATAAATATTATTTTTCTATTTAAACGATGTATATGCAATAATGTATGTTGATCTTTAAAATAGACAGATAGACAGATAGACAGAAGCAGAAAGAGAGAGAGAGAGAAAGAGAAAGAGAGAAAAATAATAAAACCAAATCAAAATAGATTTTCAAAGCGATACGAGCGAGCGTTAAACGATACTACTTTTTTCTAACTGACATGAAAGTAGACGTAAATACATAACACGCATCCAGATATATTTTCTCTCTCTCTCTCTCTCTCTCTCTCTCTCTCTCTCTCTCTCTCTCTCTCTCTCTTTTTCTTTCTCTCTTTTGAGGATAAAATTAAAGGTAAGAATTTCGAGTGGCAAGTATTCCGTTCCATTAATTATACATTCATTACTTTATAATGAAAGCGGTGGTTGAGCTCTTTTGCAGCTTTGGCTTGGAACTACATACACACATACATACATACATACATACATACATAGTACGTTGGACAAAATATAATGGTAGGAGAAATTTGTGAATCCCATCGCGTTAGGAATATTACAACGTAGCTGGCCAAGCGTATAGCTCTGGTGAATTCGAAGCGAAGGAAGCGTTTGATGTGTCTCCTATTTGTACGGAGATTTTGCTTGGCAAAGGGACAATATTCGAGTGGGATGTGTGTTTTGTATTTAACATTAAAACTACATGTACACGATAGTTACATATAGGCACGTACGTTACGTACGAACGTAAGTACATCCCTATATATAATTACGATGTAGATCCGTGTGCGTGAACGTAGGAAAACGTAGGAAAATGACGAATTCGTTTTATTCGACCGTTCTCTTTCACGTGAAAATCGTCGATCTTTGTAATATCGTTGAAATATCGTTTAAAATATCAATTTCAATGTCTTGTCCTCTTCGAGCTTCGACAATTATAAATATCAAAAACAGAAAAAGGAAAAGAAAAGAAAAGAAACTATATATTCCCTCTCCATTGCAATATATAAAAAATTAGATTCTTTTCCTTTTCTTTTTTTTTTTTTTTGAAATTCCTACTTCTTCCAGAGCAATTTTTTTTTTTTTTTTTTTTAATTACCAACGCAACAACTCCAATTATTATGTTATAAAAGATCGTAGTTTGTTTTTGATACTATATACATACTATGTACGTATGTATGTTGATACTATACATACTATGTATGTATGTATATATGTAATACATTTTCAAAGGAAATTCTTCATATCTTCAAAAATAACAATAACAACAACAACAACAACAAAAACAACGAAGAAGAAAAAGAAAGAGAAGGAATAAGAAAATATCGTCTGTCGCGTTTTAGTTTTAACTTGAGAAAGGGATTCTCATTTCTAACAATAAGGTGAAACTCGAAAGTGGCGTCTGGTTCCTACGTGGAATCTAAGGGAGAATCGATGCGAGGAAGAAGCGAGATGGAACTCGCACAATTTGACATTGTTTTCTTGAGCACGGTTTGTCGACGCGCAAGTCGTGTCGTGCAGTGCCGTGCAGTGCTGTGTCGTGCCTTAGCTGTCTCGCTTTTCGTCTTTCCGCTTTCCCAATGTTACCCGAACAATTTTCCTTTATTTCTATCTCTCACCCTCGCTCTGACTCCCACTCTCACTCCTACCCCTATCCACAATCCACGACGACTCTCTCCTACTACCCCCACTACTCCTACTACCCCCACTCTTTCCCCCTTGACATCTTCTCTTCCTTTGATTTCCATTCGTTTTCAAAGCAGACTATGTTATTCCATGTAGTAATAAATCGTAAGAGCAATTTTATGTATTTCTATACGAATAAAACTTTACAAATGAAATTTAAATGGATTTTCATAAAGTGGAGGAGAAGTAAAAGGAAGTAAGATCGATCATACGTTTCCAATTAAAAACGTTACTTCTTTGAGTTAGATGAATGAATGAAAGAAAGAGAAAGAAAGGAAGAAAGATTTAGAAAGTTCTTTTTTATCGCTAATCGTCCCATCATAATTATTACTTCGTATATCTTTATCTTCGTCTTTATCTATCTATCTATTTTTGTCTCTCTCTCTCTCTCTCTCTCTCTCTTTCTCTCTCTCTCTCTGTCTGTCTTTTTCTTTGTTTCTTGTGTGCGTCTATGTCACGGCCATTCGAGCTAACAATTTTTCTAAGAGCCACTACTTCGCGCATTGTGTACCAGACGAGATATTCGACTTTCTCACGAATAGAAGACAACACGTGCGCTTTAATACGTGTTCTCGTCACGGAAGAAGCACACTTCAGAAACGGAAATATTACTGACGTTGTCGAGGCAATCGGATAATAGGAGGTAGGTAAGTAAGGAGGAGCTAAAAGAGAAAAAAATAGAATAGAATAGAAATGAAAAGAAAAGAGAAGATAAGAAAAGAAAAAACAAACGAAGAAAAAAAAAAGGACAAAAAAGAAGAAAAGGATGATCTCGTTTTTTCGTGTTTTATTAAAAAAAGACGGATACGACCTTGACTTTACTCGGCTGATCGATCGAACGAATATGAAGTATCGTAAATAATATATATAAAAACGAAGAAGGGATACTCGAGTATACGAGATGACATCGAAATTAAAAGGTAAGTAATCTCTTTAAAAAAAAAAAAAAAAAGAAAAAAAAAGGAAGATGATAAAAAAAGAAATTCTAAATTTAATTTCGCTCTTTAAAAAAAGGAGAGAAAGAAAGAAAGAAAGAAAGAAAGAAAGAAGGAAAGAAGGAAAGAAGGAACGAAGGAAAGAAAGAAAAAGGAAAGAAAAAATAGAGACGAACAGAGAGAGAGAGAGAGAGAGAGAGAGAGAGAGAGAGAGAAGAGAGAGAGAAAAA
>NC_057688.1:9447291-9453655 GCF_014466175.1 Vespula pensylvanica
GAGAGAGAGAGAGAGAGAGAGAGAGAGAGAGAGAGAGAAGAGAGAGAGAAAAAAAACAAAGTACTCTCGCCTCTAGAAACAGCAACGGAAAAGAGTAAGCGAAGCACAACTTTTCCTAAAGTTACGAATTTTTCTCGACCACGGGCAAACCATAAATCCTTTTGCTTGCTGTGCATTAGCATAAAAATATTTGAGCCTTCGCTCAGGCGCACACGCATATACACGTGAAAGAAAAGATTATAACGTGTAATGTATGTGTAATCTAGAGCGTAGAGGCAACGCGTATATGATACAATTAGAAAGAGAAGGAGAAGAAGGAGAAGGAGAGAGAGAGAGAGAGAGAGAGAGAGATCGCACCGTACACATAGCTCTATTGTAAATCCTAACCTCTCGGCAAGAGTGGAAAGAGTTAATGTATTTCATTAATCACGAGGGAATCTCGTCGTCCCTTTTCTTCTTCTTCTTCTTCTTCTTCTTCTTCTTCATCCTCATCTTCATCCTCCACCACGAACAGCACTTTTCCAACGTTCGAATCCTCCTCCTCCTCATTCTCCTCATTCTCCTCCTTTACTCTCCTCGCTCGCTTGATATTTTTCCATTCTTGTTCGCTCGTTATTATTTGTCATCCCCCGGTAGACTTCCTTTCTTTTCCTCCCTTCGAAAGCCGCCATCCGTCTAACCTTTTCTCGGCCGCGAAGGAAATCAGGACGCACGATAAATAAAAATAAAAATCTACGGAGTACGGTTTATGTACGAATCTGTTCTTTTTATACATATATAGCTACCGGTATGTATTTATACATACGTAAATATATATATATATATATATATATATATATATATTGTATGTACGTGTAGAGAGGGTGTGTCGTTCGACGTATATATATATATATACACACATATATAAATATATAGGGTGACGCGAACGGAGGGAATACGCCGTGGTAGGTAAAATAAAATAAAATGAAGAAAAAAGAAAAAAGAGAGAGCGAAATAAAAAAAAGAAAAGAGGAAGTACAAGTCTTACGGGGGGTATGTATAACCGACCAGTATATCGTAGTAAACGTGGTAGCAACACAGACGGACGAAGAAAGAAAGAAAGAAAGAAAGAGAGAGAGAAAGAGAGAGAGAGAGAGAGAGAGAGAGAGAGAGAGAGAAATAAAAAGAAAGAAAAAAAGAGAAAGAGAGGAAGAGGTGTCGGCAGGAAGAGAGATTCGCTTAGAAAAGCTTGACAGCTCCTACTTTACGCCCTCTAAGCTCGCTGAATGGCGACCTAAGAATCTTCCTTCGCGAAGCCGGCCGAAGGTGAAGAGTGTCGAAGAAGCAGAAGCAGAAGGAGAAGAAGGAAGAGGGGGAGGAGGAGGAGGAGGAGGAGGAGGAGAAAAAGCAGGATAAGGAGGAGAAAGAGAAGGAAAATGGTGTGAGTGCGCAAAAACTACCTTCAAGCTTCTAACCTCCCCTTTCTTTCCTCTTTTCACCACCCCCGTATGTCGAGGCACCATTTACGAGTGCCATAAGGCCGGCAGTCCGTCCTTAATGTCACCGACTCAATACAAGAAATAGATGCTTGTCTGTGTGTACAGTAATGGTGATACCTAAGTCGAACGACATTGCTTACCTACGTTAGCTTCTGATGATACTTTGCTTTTGAGATACGCGGAAAGAAATAAGGGATGACTGGTGGTTACGAATTTCTCTTATTTATTTGCGAATATATTGGGAGTAAAAAGGGAAGAGGAGATAGAAAGAGAGAGAGAGAGAGACGAAGCGAGAAAGAGTGGTCTATAGACATATATATATGTATATATAGATATACGTTTGTATGATGTATGTTTGTACGTATGCATGTATGTATGTATGTATGTATGTATGTATGTATGTATGTAGATATGCGTATGTATAACATCAATGGCACGCCGCTTCAACCGAATCGGTAGACCAGCCTATCATCGACGATTTCGATTGGTATGAATATCTTTCCACTATAGTATAGTATATGACATGTATTCGGATATTTCTAGCAAATGGATGAACCATTCATGAATGAAAGGGAGGAAAGACGCGAGACGCTTTCATAGACGGGAGTTTTCATCGTCGACAAAATTCGACGGTAGTTCTTCTCTTTGATTTCTATCCTCTCTCTTTCTCTCTCTTGCTCTATCTATCTATCTATATCTATCCATCTCTCGATCTTATCGATCTTATCGAATACAACCTCTTTCGCTATGAATTCAAAGTTTCATGAATTTCTCGTCCGGCCAGGTGTATGCCAACGACACGATACTATCGAACCAAGTTCGAAGGAAATAGCAAAGTTTACTTAGACGGCTATCAAATTCTTCTTTGCTGCGGCAACTCGTTTCTTACAGAATGCGCGTGCGAGAGAGGGAGAGAGAGAGGGAGAGAGAGAGATAGCAAGGTTCTATGAGCCATGAAAAATTTTTCTCGCAAACTGATAACACTCGCTCTCGAGTAGGACTTTCGATCTTAAATACCGTAAAAAATATCGTAGAATATAAAGATACGAGTAAGGAAATGTAGAGGCAATGATAATAGAAAGAAAGAAAAAAAATATACAGTACAAAAAGAAATACAATGTAAATTTTTGTAATATTATTCTCAAACATGAAATATATCTATTTTGTCAATAGAGAAATTTCTAAATCGAAATTTCCTTTAGAAATAAACATCTTCGAGAGAAAGGATGGCATACAAAATGACCCTATTGCCAGTTCGATACGTTTGACAAGTGACGCCTATCAGCCTCCACCGCAACGGCTGTTGGAGAACGATCGAGAGCTAGCTAGACGTATCCATTCCAAGACATATATATATATATATATATATATATATATATATATATATCACGTAACAATATCTACCCATGTATCAGACGGTCGATCCGGTACTTTGTAACGGAGGACATTCCCAAACAACTTTATTTTCGATCGCGAATAAAAATCTTTATTTTTAAGAGGAACGAGCAATCGATAAACTCGATAACTAACTAATTTTCGATCGAAACGATTTCTGAATCGAATCGATGTTCTATGAAAAAATTTCCAACTTCGATGAAAAACTCCGATAAAACTTTTCCTACGATATATCATTTGTTGTATTTGAAACTTTCTAAAGTCACCTCACTTTCTTCCAAACATATATACGAGAACGACGACGACGACTATTCCTACGACAGAATTTCAATGGAACACCCTGTATGTATATACGTGTATATATATATATATATATATATATATATATATATATATATGTGTATGTATGTATGTATGTATGTATCTATAGGGTACCCTTAGTATACGTAGGAACTTGGTATATTTGTACAGCGGCAATCATTGCAGTGCACAGTGCAAGCACACCTTCTTTTGCTCCCTTTCTTTCCGTCTACAGAATTCATCGGCGTTTTTCTTACTTTTCGTTTCTACGACTTGGGCGTTGAAAGTTCAAAAGCACCTTTCTACGACGAATTTCGTGTACAAGTAATTTCCAGTCGTGTCCTTCGCGAACCTTCGTCATACCAACCAATGTACCTACCTACCTACGTACGTACGTACGTACGTATGTATATATATATGTATATATGTATGTATGTAGGAAGGTACATGTCTTTCACATTGGAAAACGTTAGAAATTGAGAAAATTTCTTCGAGGAGAAATTTTCTCTATTCCGTAGGAAATAGATCTATCGAGGGATACAATTATATTTGATAAAAAATAAATAAATAAATAAATAAATAAATAAATAAATAAGTGCAAAGAAACAAAACCAAAAAAAAAAAGAAAAAGGAAGAAAAAGAAAATAAATATAATCGAGAAGAATTTGTCGTCGAGGAAACGATATAATAAATACCGCGAAGGGAAAACCTTGGAAGGAAGCTTAAATTCATAAGACAAACCATTCTCGTGGTTATTCTCACGAGCAGAAGATGAAGTCGTTTAAAGGAAACGAACCGTAAGGAGAAGAAGGGTCCCACAACGCTGACTAGATCCCTCCTCCTTCGCGTATCATCTCTTCCTGTACCTTTTCCTCCTTCTCTTCCTTTTCCTTTCCCTCCTCCTTCTTCTTCTCGTCTTACCAATTTTTATAGCTTCCGACGATGTCGAGAGAAAAGGATGGAAAAATTCTTGAGAGACAAAAAATATCGATTAGTCATCGAGCTACGTGATCGGCGAACGAATTTGTCACGTGCTAACGATTACGAGTCCTGATTGTGTCCGATCCTTAGAACTTTTCCTTGGACAAGATCGTACCTAGGGATTTTGAGAAAGGAAAAAAAAGAAAAAATTAAAAGAATAATATTTCGAACGATTAAAAAAAGAATAGCGTGATTTTTAAAAGGATTAAAATTGTTTTACTAATGGAGCGATGTGAACATTGTTTTTTCTTTACTTAGGCGATACGGCACAGGTGAGCTATCTGTCCTTGAGAAGTCTACTTCCGGATACGAATGGTTACATGACCTACGAAGGCAGTACAACGCATCCAGGATGTTGGGAAACTGCAGTTTGGCTGATCCTTAACAAACCTATTTACATTACCGCGCAAGAGGTAGGTAAATACTTGGCTCTTATCTGGAAGCATATCTTATTCCGATATGGCGTTCTCAATGGTCCATTAGCTTTTTAGTCGTTCCATTATTCGTTCCGTATCGGTGTAACATCAATATGTAATCGTCTGCCTAGGAATATCTGTAATATAAAATATTCAAATATATATTATATACATAGGTACTTGCATACATACATACATGTTCATGTAAAAATAGGACGGTGTCAAATTAAAATTGCAGAGAATGGTCAATGCGAATAGAACAGAGTTTTTATTATTGAGTTTGTTGACCAATCGGATGAGAGTGCTCGATAAAAATTTTTTTAAATATGTATATATATATGTGTGTGTGTCTATGTGTGTGTGTGTGTGTATATATATATATATATATATATATATATGTATGTATGTATATCGATATGCTATAAATCTCACGTTTAACAATAAACACCAGGGAGTTGGGAAGTTTTAGTCGAATTACTAGCGACAAGGTACACTTTGCTTTGTTTGCAGTTGTATGCCCTGAGGAAACTCATGCAGGGTCCCGCCAGCGCCCCGAAGGCACCCCTCGGTAATAATTCCAGACCCTTGCAAGACCTTCATCATAGGACTATACGAACGAACATCAATTTCCGCAAGGTACCTATCTACCTAACACAATTTTCTAATATATATATATATATATATATATATATATATATGTATATATGTATGTATATATGTAATATATATATATATATATATATACTTATTATATATTACCTATATTTTTATTTATTTCGCGTGCAATCGCGTTATATCAAGAGAAATATGAAGAACGATTAAATAATAAAGAAATTCCGATATTGAATAATCAAGATATTGTGAAAGAATGGGAAAATGTTTCTCTCGTTGGAGACGAAGGGAGGGAGAAAATTTCTCTCGTTTTCGGCAAGAAGAAATAGAATCAGAGAATAGATTCGTTCGAAGCTTTTTTGCTAAATTTCTTCAAAGAACCACTGGAAGGCAGTGGAAGTGATTGGTGTCCTATCAGCGAGGTCGCTTGGAAAACGAGAAAGAGAGAGAGAGAGAGAGAGAGAGAGAGAATGAAAGCCACTCCCTTTCGTAGCCAGCTCCCCACACAACATTCAGCAAAATCATACGAGCGAATCTGATCTGACTCATCACTTACCTACCCTAAATTCTTTCTACTCGACCGTTACCAAAAGCTTCCCGAGTCTCTCGGCCAAAAATGAAATCTTTTTCGGTGTGATGGCAATGGAACGGAAGGAACACGAAAGGAAAAAAAAAAGAAAAAAAAAATGGAAGAAAAGAAAATGACCTAAAGCACAAAAGGTTTTAAAGGATTGTCTCACGTATCGGCCAATTTCCATTTTTTTTTCCTTGTTTGTTTGTTTGTTTGTTTGTTCGTTTTTTTTTCTTTTTTTCTTTCATTTTCAAATCGAATACGCATTGCACATTATCGATTTAAAGAAAATTCTAATAAGCGCTATGGCAATTAGATATTATTGGATATTGTTACGTTGTTGTCGTGGATGTTTTTAAAAGTGATTTTATAAAGGAAAAAGAAAAAATATATATATGTGTATATATGAATTATATTTACTAGAAAGACGATATTTGGAAATTATCGAAAATTACAGGTTTCCTTTGTGTTCTTCTATATTAAAATGATTGTATAATAATTATCATATTATCATGATTACACTTCTCTACGGATAATACAAATTCAGTTAAAATTTCTCTAAATTTGATCATACTTGCGGACAAATAAATATCCAAAGTACAATAAAAAAA